>NW_028230447.1:0-90943 GCF_043228905.1 Azolla caroliniana | reverse complement strand
GCATCTAGTGAAATAGAGATATAGAGAGAGAGAGAGAGAGAGAGAGAGAGAGAGATTATGAAGCTCAGTTGGTAAGGTTGCCCAATGGAGACCAGGTGGTCATGGGTTCAACCCCTACATTCCACAGTGGCATCTAGTGAAATAGAGATATATATATGAAAGTATATAATAGAGAGGTGAGGAAATTGGGTTTTGAACCCAAGACACAGTGCTTGTAGTGTTATCGACTTACCACTAGGGTAAGCTAATTACGATAAAAAAAAAAGGAAGAGATTATGAAATGGTTCTAGAGAGTTCAAAGTGGCTAATGATACCCACAACTCTTATAAACATGATATCGTATGACCTAAAATATGAACGACAAGGTAATCCACTTGATAAATAAAAACAATACCCCAAGAAGTAGGTACTCAAGAAGACTACCACAAAGAGAGACGTGTGATACAATTTTTGGGGAATGCAATGATGATGAGAAGAGACTTATTGCTATATTGCTAGTGCTCTCTCTCTCTCTCTCTCTCTCTCTCTCTCTCTCTCTCTCTCTCAATGAATCATGAGAATTCTAGAACTCAACTTTTTTTTAAAGGCTCCCTCACATGGGTGAGAGTTTAGAATTGTTTTATTACTTTACTCTCATGATTTATTATTGGTAATGGAATGAAGCATCTCACGCCATGGGAAAAGGGGACATAGGAATACCTCCTACCTAATATATATATATATATATATATATATGAGCAAGGACACCACACAAACCCAAGATAACAGAGACTTGTGACTATAGACCATAGAGTGAAGATGGAGTATGGCAACACCCAACAATACTACCAACAACAATATAAGCCTCGTTATGGGGAGGAATACATGTACGAGAAGGAAAAGATTGTATATGAGGGGGCTCCTGCACCAAAACACCATGACCCCACTAATAATAATTTCAAACGCAATGAGCTTTTGGGTGAGGCCAGTGCCATTGCCACAGGAGCTTTTGCACTGGTACATAAATATCCTCTATCCAAAAAAATTGTTTTACTATTTTTAAAAGTTTTCACCCTTATTTTTGTGTTAAATCTTTCTTAGTACAAAGCTCGCAAAGCCTCGACTGACCCTGTCCATGCTCCAAAGCATAAGCACGAGGCAGAGCTTGCTAGCATCGCTACATTAGCCTCTACTGGCTATGCATTCTATGAACACCAACAAAAGGAAAAATATTCCAATTGGTAGACCATGATGAAAATATTTTATATAGCCCACTTTATCTCATGCCTACCTATGTACACATAGGCTTGTAGTTGATCCAACCACACTTGCCTAACTACAATAATGATCAAAGTTCTTATATACTAAAAGCCATGGAGCCTTTGGTATTTTCAAGATTTATGCCTATGCAAATCCACCAACAATATGTCGCACGCCAACTTTTTATGTGTTCTTCGTGTTATTTTTAGCACAATGTTAGAGATGCTCCAGTATGGTTTTAATAATAATTTGACTACTTGGGACGCTTTTCATTTTTGTGATTCGGTATTTTTTCACTTCAATATTTTTGGGTGCTTGTTTTATGCATGATTTATGGATAAGGGTTGGTGAATTTGAAGTGTTTATGCATAAGAGAGTAATACATAATTGCATTAGGATTAATTTTGTTTCCATGGACGAATGTAGTCCTTTTGTGTACCTATTCATATAAGTTATTTGAATGGCGTAGATAGGACAAGAATGCATGCTTCATACTCGCTATATCTTTCCTTCTATACTGGGAGGTAAGCGTATAAATGGAACAAGAAAAGCCACTCAACGATTATTGATTTTGATGAGTGATGTTGTATCTACACATAACAACTCTACATGGACTTCGTGCATGAAGGGAGATAGAGGCCTCAAAATTTGTCTTGTTTCATAGTTTGCTAATTCTAGCTAGTGTGCCCGAGAGTTCCAAATGTGCTTCAAGATACTTGTTGACGTTGTCGTGAAGTACGAAAGCTTCACATTAAAAGTCTACAATAAGATAAATACGTAACTAAAATAAAATAAATCTTGATAATATTTTATACATAAAGACAATATTAACAACACACTATGATAATATTATACATTATATGTAGAGGTAAATAAATAAATAAATACGTTATATTACATGGACAAGAGATGATTTGAGCCAACAATCCCCACCTTATGACACTCTAACCTTACCATTTAGCCTATACTAACAATTTGCAATAAATTATCTGCGTTATTTTATTTGAAGTAGTATTTTATACTCTAGACTCTAAACCATGTAATACACCAGCAAATTACATGGGCAAAAGGGGACTTGAACCAAAAACCCAAACCTTACAAGCATTCAAACCTTCCCATTTAGCCTATACTTGTGATGTATATAAAACATATGTGTTGTAGTGTTGTATGGTTTAAACCATGAAATGCACCACATGTGCACCATATAGCACACATGCAAAAGCCTCTCTGCATGTGCACCATATAGCACACATGCAAGAGCTTCTCTGCATGTGCGCCACATGGCCCACATGGAGAACCATCTCTTCCCTATAAAAGGAGAAGGGAGTATGGTCACAAAAAATCAAGGAATCAATCAATCATATTGAATAGAATTATTGTATGGAATTGGGCGAAATTATATTGTAAGAGATATCATAATAGAGAAAGGGTGTGAGAAGATAAAGCTATATACAATCTTCTTCAAAAGACAAGAGAAGAACTAGCTTGGCGGCGGCGGTGCTCAACTCGCAATGAAAAGGTGGAGGTTTGAGTCTTATCTCATTGAAAGATAGAAGAGAAGATTGTGGTCGACCTTGTGAGACAAAGTTCGAATTCAACAACGCTCGCAACTATTTTGTAACTCTTTCATCAAAATAATTATAAATCTCTTTTATTGATTCAATTATCATTCTATATCCTATCTTGTCATATCTTGTTGATCACTATTTATCTATTTCTACTCTTTCGTCTCTTCCGTCCATAATCCCAGCAATTCCATCCTCACTTTCACGTTATCTTCTGTCTACGCAACGCTACGCTTCTAGGAGAGCCACGCCACAACAACGCCATCAAGAATTATAAGCACATCATGCTCTAGACAATGGAATGTTTATTTTGCATCAATGCAAAGGCCATAGAGCAAAGTAATCAATGCAAAGGCCATAGAGCAAAGTAATGAGGTTATACAATCTTCACCTAAAGTTATTTTGTGAAAAGAGATTTTTGGTTACAAGATTTTGTAATATTGGTACAAGCTTTGAGTTTTTTCTAAGATGTCATAACCCAGCTAATCATTACACTTTTCTATTTACCAATTGGTTATTTATGATACAAAATATCATTCACAGCACATTTTTAATGTTTATGATTGACAATATAAATTGTGTAAACCATTCTATCAAGTACAAAGGTGGGATGGCATTGCACATAGCACAAAGACAAGTTTGACAATTTAAGCATACAATTAAAACTCGCTATAGTACCAGCATAAAACTATTTTGTAATTGTTCCATATTTAGAGAAATAGACTGATTTGTGATTGTACTTTGGACTATCAAACAACTTGAAATGATTATATTTTTTGAGCAGATTGATTTTACATTTTCTCTTTCAATGCAGCTGTCAAATAATTGTTACATGGCTTTTACCATACACAACTTTGTATGGTTGATATATATCAACATACTGTGCAAAAAAATAGCCCAAAAGACTTAGTTCCACTGTCATTATACTAAAGTTCATATGGAAACACCATTGCTATGAAGATGGTATGTTTAAAGTTAAGAACAAGTCGGCCCTTTAAGGCTTCCCAAATCAAACCTAACAAAGCTTTAAAAAGCTGGAGATGGATTGTTCAAAGCAATATAAAACACCTTTGAAAGGTAAGTACAAGACCGCCCTTTAAGGCTTCCCTAACCAAGCTTAAGACAACATACCCATTCAAACCAAGTTATACCACCAGCTTTAGGAGTGGACCAAGAATCATAGACCCAAAGAATTGACTTTTTCCAGAAATTCCTAGTTGTATTCATCCAGGTCAAATAGCTGGAGGAGAATTATAGACAGCACAATAGAACACCCATAATATGATCTCCATGATATACACTTTGGATTGTAACCAAGAGCTAACATAAAATCAAAAGCACCCAGATTTATACCTCCATTTAGTCACCCAGACTTGACCAAAGATGAACCAATTTGTCAATAATCATAAACATAACTTATATTTTCTATGGAGAGCCAACAAAACATTGCATGAGAATGACTGCGCGCCATACGTTGAGAGAGACTTGCTCATCTAAGCATACATGTTACCAATTAGTAAAAATCAATTCATGATATCAAATTCACACACTTTGCTACCATGTTCTTAAATTATCGACAAAAACTTGTTCTAAACACTAACATCAAGAGTGAAATGTAAATACAGTAAAAGAAGGCAACAAAAAGCAGTGCCATCAATGTGATCAATCACATTGTTCACCAGAAATATAAGTCAGCTCAAACAGGAGGAAGCAATGAATGATAAAATGAGACTAGATTTTGATATACAATAAGAACAGGTCACCCATTTAAGCTTTTGACCTTACACGTGTATGTAAATGTCTAGAAGGTATTCCAGAGTAATGTTGACTCTTTGTGTATGGATTTCGATTGTATTTTATCGCCTCTTAGTTAACAACCAAGTCGACAAGCTCCAAGTATAGTAGTTGTTGTCATCCTTCGATTTGCTCTGGCAAAACAAAGAACCATATAAAGCCACGGACAACCTTCAATAAACAGTCCTACCTTGAAAATGATAAAATACTCAACCTTATCAGCATGAAGGAAACTAGACAATACCTTCACTAAAAAGCAACCAAGGAAGCTAACTTGACTAAGCAGTGCTTAGTGCTTTGTAAAAAGATATAAGGCAAAGGCTAGTATTTGAGAGAAAAGAGTAACTAAACGAGCATAACTATAGGACAATAACTTTGTGGAAATGTCTTACTTATCAAACCAAGAAAAATCACAAACTGAGAAAATCTCTGGGCAACATAGCAAATTTCTAAATAGAAAGAAGACAGCATGATCAATCACATAAAAAGCTAATACCTTTTCTCAAGAATAGATGAACGAAATGAAGACAAACAAAGACTGTTAAGCTAACTCTTGTGGAAACACTGAAGGTACAAAGAACCTAGAATCTCTCTCAACAGAACACAGCAATTTTTGCAACATGTGCATATGTGGCATGCCTATTTCAGAAATCCCATTGTGGCATTTCTACAGAAAAAGAGAAATGAAACAATAAATACCAACACTACCCTCATTTCCCCTGGGTACAAAACGGCTTTCTTCAGAAAGCTTGTGGCTTTCCTTAAGACAAAGATGAATTATAAAAACACAAAGAAAGGAAGCTTGGTACCACTAAGCTTGTGGTTTCCCTGTGGAAACAAACTACTTACTACATGAGAGAAAAACAAAAACTTCTTTGCATTTGCAAAGGCTTTTGAAATAGAAACAATAAATCTCACAAATATTCCACAGATTGCATGCAACACGCCTTACATCTTTCTTAAACTTCAAGAATCAATGACCGAAACTGAGGAAGATATAGAATGCTAAGTCCATCATTATCGAAACACCATATTAAGAAACAATTGACCATAAGATATGCAGAGACTTTTCAAACAGATAGCTCATCTTACGAAGGAAAGCTCGTGCCTTTCTTCAGAGTAGATCGGCGATAAAGAAAAATATTTGATAGTACCAAAATTAAGACGATTCCCCAAAAATAAATGACTGTTTATACACCAAAAAAGCTTGTGCTTCTTCTTCAGAAAGAAGATATAAAAAACGAACAAACAATGATGAGGACGTCTCATCATTTGCAGAAGATGATTAACATACTCATCATACAAAGTAAACAAGAGGTTGCATTGAAAAATCACAAGATACCAAGGTCGTCAATAAGATCAAAATGGCCTGCCCGTTTTCTTCGGTAAGAGAAATCAAATCGAGAGCCCATGTTTCTTTTTAGAAGAATAAGAGCCAAAAGCACACGATGGATGCTTCTCTTCAGGAAAAAAATAAAATGGAGAGATGCTGAAACTGCAGTTTTACTAAACAGCACTTCTCAAGAACACAATTTTACTTCTACAGTCGAAACACAGTTATTTCCGTCTGAAAGAAAGGCGCAAAAGGACAAGAAAGATGGAAAGGGGGGGGTGGAAACTTGCAGAAAGGTAGCTAGCTTGACATACCTCATTTCTCCTTGGTGGAAACGCCATACTTCTCCTGCATCTTTGCGATCTCGTCCTCTTTCTTCTTCATATCCACCTTCTTCGACATCTTAGCTTGCTGGTAGTAAAGAACGATGAGGTAACGGTTGGCGACATTGAAACCAGAGAGATGGTCGACAGCGTTCTTAGCATCGTAGATGTCTTCATAGACAACGAAGGCTGTGCCGCGAGTATCTTTGCTGGTTCCCATACGGATCTGTCGGATGGCTCCATACTTCCCGAATATATCATACATCTCCTCAGAGGTGATGTTGAACGGGAGGTTACGGACATACAGGACGCGGTTCACCTCAGGTGGGAGGCGAGCGTTTCCTCTGCGCAGGCTGATTGTCGCCATCGCTGCTCCTTCTTCCGCCTCTGCAAACCCTAATTTCGCTCCAAACCCTAATTTCGTCTGCGTTCTGATTCTGGTCTCCTTCTCTCTCTCTCTCTCTCTCTCTCTCTCTCTCGTTAAAGAGAGCGAGTTGAAAAAGAACGGCCTGAAATTTGGATAAAACTGAGATACTTTTAATATCATTAGTATTAAGATTAGGATTAGTGTCAATATTAGGATTAGGATTAGGATTAGTGATAATATTAGGATTAGCATTAGGATTAAGTGTTAGTGTTAGCGTTAGCATTTGTAATTGTATCAAAATTAGTATTCATACTTGTATTAGTATTAAGATTAGGATTACTGTCAATATTAGGATTAGGATTAGGATTAGTGATAATATTAGAATTAGCATTAGGATTAAGTGTTAGTGTTAGCATTCGTATTTGTATCAAAATTAGTATTCATACTTGTATTAGTATTAAGATTAGGATTAGTGTCAATATTAGGATTAGGATTAGGATTAGGATTAAGTGTTAGTGTCTGTGTTATTGTTAGCATTCGTATTTGTATCAAAATTAGTATTCGTACTTGTATTAGTATTAAGATTAGGATTAGGATTAGGATTAGTGATAATATTAGGATTAGTGTCAATATTAAGATTACAATTAGGATTAGGATTAGTGATAATATTAGGATTAAGTGTTAGTGTTAGCATTCGTATTTGTATCAAAAAATTAGTATTCATACTTGTATTAGTATTAAGATTAGGATTAGGATTAGGATTAAGTGTTAGTGTTAGTGTCAATGTTATTGTTAGTATTCGTACTTGTATTAGTATTAAGATTAGGATTAGTGTCAATATTAGGTTTAGCATTAGGATGAAGTGTTAGTGTTAGTGTTAGCATTCGTATTTTGATCAAAATTAGTCTCCGTACTTGTATTTGTATTCATATTCGTGTTAGTGTTAGTGTTAGTGTCATATTGGCCGAACAGCCTCACCCTCGTTAAATATTAGTGTCAATATTAGGTTTAGCATTAGGATGAAGTGTTAGTGTTAGTGTTAGCATTCGTATTTTGATCAAAATTAGTCTCCGTACTTGTATTTGTATTTATATTCGTGTTAGCATTAGTGTTAGTGTCGTATTGGCCGAACAGCCTCACCCTCGTTAAATGCATAACAATGAACCCCGTGTGGTGGACATCTATTGGGCAATACTAGATGGTGAACACGCCTATTTTGATGTGTAATGGCATCGAAAGATAGGTGCATGGGCTGAAAACAAGAACATTAAAGAGAGTTTGTGGAAAAGCAAACTTTCGGAAACAATCGTAGCATCATCAATCACATTGTCACCCTTTGAGTATTCGAAGAATAAGTTAATTCAGAAGGTAAGAGTTTTTGTCATTGTTTTTTAGACTCTAATAACGTTTTTACATGGTACCCTTGTGAGCACCTCATGCGCATTGAAGAACTCAAGGTACTAAGTGAATGTATGGTTGCAATTTCTCGAATCTATGGGAGGGTTATACGTTGTGTGCATATGGCCGATAGAAATTCATATTATTTAAACAACACTATTGTTGTTAAGCAAGGACATCCACTCTCACCAACTCAAATTGGTCTATGCATTGATGAAATAGAACGAGTGGTTACCGACTTTATAATGGAAGAAATCATTTGAGAAATTGTCATTGGGATTGTAGCATCATGCTTTTGTTGTACGCAGTTGTGGTGCTTTTGCAATTCATTTAGAATGTGTACAAAAGCTTATGTAGGCATTGGAAGAGTTTTGCATATATATTAAATCAAGTATCAATAGTTCTAAAATGAAGAGCCATGAAGGACAACACATCAATAATGAGCCACACGAAACTATAGAGAACTTTAATTACCATGGCCTTGAAGCTCCATCAAAAGAGGGAGGAAAGGGAGCTTATTATGCATTTGAAGATTCTATGCAATGGTTGGGTTCTCATGAAATGCCTTTTTAAAAATGAACACCTTGATGAAGCCAATGCTTCTCTAATGGGTGGTAACATTTCTAAGTCCTATTGTGAAAAGTTTTAAATTTCCCAAAAGTGTTCTTTTACTGAGTTTCTAGGAGTCAACAACCCACACACCTTCCAACTTCTATATTTATTAAAGTATTACCCTATGACATTTACATTAGGTTGAGTTCATTTAAACCAATCACATAACACATACTCAATTGGAAACTTACACTTGGGATTTCAACCCTCTCAAGAAATTCTGAGCCAAGTTAATCTTGTATTCTTCACCACACATAAGATACTTGTTGTTTGTCTCGTCATAGTAATCCATAGATTCATTACAGTTAATGAATTCATTAACAAATTCTTTAATCACATCATTATCAACCCTTATAATCGCTATCATTTATTATTGCTTGAACATCAATATACATTCACATCCTCATCATATTCAAAATCGTTAACTCTCTTATCGTTATGTTGATCCTCGCTCTCATTCTTCTATTCACTCTTGTCACAACCATCATCATTATGCTATCAATCCCTTGCCATGGTCAATATCTAAACCTTGTGCACCCTTATTATTACCATAATCATACTCATCACATATAGGTATAGAATCTTCATCATTTTCTAACTTCCTCTCTTGTTCATGATCCTCATTCGATCTTCTATCATCGTCATGCAACTCATAATGATTTTAATCATGATTATCTCAATCCCTTCTGTACGGTGAATATCTTCATTGTGTGTTTCGTCACAACTGAAACCATAACGATCTTGGTCCCTCCTCTCATGGTCCAAATCTGTATTGCATTTTTTGTCACAAACATAACCATGACAATCTCAATCCTTTCTCTTATAACAATGATCTTCATAACAACTACGAGCATTGCGATCTCTATCTCTTCACCCATGGCCATGATATTTGTTGCATGTTTCATTGCAACTACAACCATGATGATATTGATCCATTCTCTTGTGGTCACAATCTTCATCACATGTTTTGTCATGACTACAACCATCACAATCTTGATCTCTTCTCTCATGGATGATCTTCATCGCATGTTGCATTGTTGTGGCAAACATCATGATCTCGATCTATTCTCTCATGGTCACGAACTTCGTCGTAATTGCAACCATCATGATCTCTTCTCCTGTGGTCATGACCTTCATTGTATGTTTCGTCAAGGATGCAACCATGATGATATTGATTCCTTCTCGTGTGGTCATGATTTTTGTCACATGTCGTGTCATGACCACGACCATGACGATCTCAATCTTGTTATTTCGCAATGTTCTTGTTGTTCCATGTGTCCTTTGGCATATAGAGAAGTATGTGGTTGTGCTTACAAGTTGACAAATAGTGCATCACATGACTCACACAATACTTCCAACTCAAGTAATATGTATGCATGTCTTTGGGCATCATTGTTAATAATTAGGTAATTAACTAAGGGTTAATTAGTAACTAATTATATGAGTAGTTAATCACGTATGTGATTAAGCAGGAGATGATTATGTGATATGTGTGTGTATGTGTGGGAGGAAGATGCACTTATGAACAATAAGATAGACGGGGGATGATTAACAAGTGTGTAGCTAAAGACCTTTCTCCATATTAATAAGCATAAAAAAACAACGATACCCACAATGTGGTATATGTATATATATGTACTTCTCATGTGCGAGGGTGCATATGTGTGATGAGAATATAGGTACAAAGGTGTACGTCCTATTTTAAATGAACTTGGTAGTGGAGGATCTAGAATGTATCCCACTCAAGTACAAAATGTTATTTAAGGCTTTAAGGTCAACACTTCTAATTTCATGTAACTACTAAGTTACATGGTTGACTAAATAACTAAACCTAGTTGAGCTTGATATCTCAACAATTATCTATAAGTTTTACTCATCAATGTACCTCCAATATCCTTGTTTGACAAATAATTCGCGAATGTTATATTGCATGTAAAGAAGTAAGACATAATTCTATCGAGGATAAAGTATATTATATGCAATAAACATAATTTCAATTAAGTGAGTTTGTTGGAGAGAGAGAGAGAGAGAGAATAGAAAATATACAATGTCACCAAAGACAACGTATTAACAAAATGGGGCTTGATTATACAAGGATAACAATGCACTAATAATAAATGCATAACCAACCATAAAAGCATGAGTGGAGATTCGTTTATATAGAACATCATGTGTCATCCGTATAGAAGTTTAAACCAACCTATCTTGATGCGAGAGTGAGCATCGAGATATCATACAATATCCACTAGATTTAATACGAAGAGTTTCTCCCATACATTATTTACAAGTTTGGACTTAACAAACGTTCTATAATTGAGTACTAGATGGTTGAGTTTGACATCTTAACCCTAAGTAAGGCAACATTGTTCAACAATGTTATTGATTCCAACAAATGGCAAAGCATACTTTTAGAAGCTCTCTTTGATGGGAAAAGTCACATCCCAAATTAACAAGCTTTCCAATCACTTGTTCGTTGAATGAATATGCTAATTTGAAAATCATAATGTTCAATTATATCTCACTTATTATTAAAAAAAGGAAAAATAACTAAAATGTTTTCACTTTAAAGTAAGATAATTGCTTTTATTGACAAATACATTTTTAATCCTTAATGCCCATGAAAACTTTAAACTTAATAGCGTTAAGGACGTACGAGAATAAAATCACTCAATAACTGTCAGAGAATTTTGATAAAGAAAGGTGAATTGGGTCTATTGATACAAACCTCATATTATTATCCGAAAATAAATCAATGTTTCTTTTCTACATAAAATGTATTGATCTTTATAGTGCAAAGAGATTGACACATCCGTTACTTAACCTGGAGATAATCTCCTTCTATTCTTATTGGTAAGAATTTACATATCTTCTAGTCCTCGAGTTTTTCCATGAAAGATAGCTTCGGTGCTCGCCTTCATGGAAAGCGTGTAACATTTTACTTATTACTAGCTTCACCATAGGGATACTACTACATATGTTATATTCATAGATTGACACATGCGTGATATTCTCCATGCGCAATATTCTTAATATTCGAGAATACAAAATGGCCCCAAGAATATTAAAAAACCATTTGTTTTGTAAAATAAATATAAAAAATTTATTTATTTATTTAAATAAATGTATTTCACCAAAAAAAACAATTATTCATTAATAGATTATACTGTCAAGAGAGTTTATGAAACTTATTTTAATTAATTAATTTTTTTAAAACGAATATTTTTATATTTATTATACAAATATGATTAGTATGAACTTTGAAGATATGATTAATTTGAAGTACTATTTTTAATGTCAAGATAAACATTTCCATAAATTTTGAGGAAATATTTTATTTAATTTATTTATTAAAAATAAAACGAATACTTATAAGTTATACATTTATTATAAAATTTTAGTAGTGTCAAGTCCCCAAAGTCCCTCTTTTATTATCCCTATTTATTGTTAAGTTCCTTTTTTTTTATCTTAAGAATTTTTTTTTTTTTAAGTTTTTTTTTTGGGGGGGAGGGATGGTTAAAAGAATACTTGACTACCCATTCATATTCGTATTCGTTTGCATTCTAATGGGAAACCCGACGAATGCGAATATGTCAATCTATGGTTATATTTAATGAAATAATGGATAACATTCACTATACATAAATAAGATAAAAAGGAAAAAATCAAAGTAGAGATCTGAAAATTAGAGAAAATCGATATTGGTTAATGATCTCTCACTAGTCATGTGTGAACCCAACTTTTTAAGAGTTTTTTGTCACTTCATATAGACAATAAAGTGTTGAGAAATATATCAAATCATGAAAACTCGTGTAAGACAAAGCTCTAATAAAGTTTCAAAGTTTAATATAAACCTAAGTGGAACGTGCTTATATACTCTTCAACCACTATATAAAAGTGATTTTCAAATGAGGGTCATACTCATACACGAAGTGCATATATTAGTGAGCCAAAGTCGTCGTTAAGGAAAACACACTCATATATAGTTCCATCAATCTGGCACAAACAAACAAAACAATTTTCTTAATTAGGTTTGCACTAATCGTACACTTGGAAACATGCGAGAGAGAACTATTTTTTTAAAAGTTTTGCATGATGCCATCACGCGGTGAAAGTCTCATTTAGACCCGAAAAAAAGGACACATTATGCTTACATTATTCTAGCAATCCAAGCCTAAAAAGTGTCGAGAAATTTTATAAATAGTTGACGTTGACAAGTTTCCAAGAAATAATAGGAAATATGAGAAATTTCCACGGATATATGGGACATATGTTTAGACCCTCTCTTACATGATCCAAACCTAACAAAGTTTGTGTCAAATTATGTGCCCACTTGTGAGATGGTAGGTGGAAATAACTTTTCAATAGATTTTATAACATTATCAAAAAAGTGAAACGCGAGCGGGACATAGGCGCGCCACACAATTCATGATCAATTCGCATTTACGTATGTTTGGATCTCTCAATCTCTTCCCATGAGATAAACCTTTTTCTCTTTTTTGTTTTTAGACCGAGGTTCTACTCTACCACCAAGCCATGCTTTTATCGACCCGTCGACACAGATAAAATCTCCTCACCATTGATTTAGTAGATGCTTGTGAGGAATGGCATGATTGAATGCACAATCATTTGGTTGCCCATCCAACAAGTTTATGAATTGAGCCACATTTGGATGAGCATATGCCTTAAACTATACATAATTGAATTGAATGGGGGTTTGAAAAGATGATTGCAAAACTTCACATATTGTGTTATTGCATATGTTGCAACACAAAAGCAATGAGACCATCATGTTCGGCTACGCAGAAGCTACTCGACTCATACATTATATGGTTCTTGCACATCTCAACAAATGCATTATATGGCTATTGCAGCGAAAAAGCTATAAAAAAACCGTCGTGATCGTCTATGTAGAAGCTAGTAGGGCACATTGCGATAGGAAGGAAGGAGGCAATCGCCAAAATATTGTTTTGTTCCGGGTGTCTAGTCTAGTTTGATGTTAACTCACCTGCTCTCGTGAGGAGAAACAAATGATTGGGTCAAGTCACCACACATCTTGGCCAAGTGTACTTAGTCCTTCCTCTCTCTCTCTCTCTCTCAATTGTGTGTACGAGTCTTGAAGTGTGAACATGCACCGTAAGAGAGGTTGTCATTAAGCTAAGCGAAGTCAAGTAAAGTAGAGCCAAGCCAAGCCAAGCCAAGTCCTCCCCCCCCCCCCCCCTCTCTCTCTCAACTGTGTGTACAATGCTTGAAGTGTGAACATGCACCATAAAGAGAAGTTGTCATTAAGCTAAGCGAAGTCAAGTCAAGTAAATTCAAGCCAAGCCAAGCCAAGTCCTTCCCCCCCCTCCCCCCCCTCTCTCTCTCAATTGTGCGTACAAGTCTTGAAGTGTGAACATCCACCATAAGAGAGGTTGTCATTAAGCTAAGCTAAGTCAAGTCAAATCAAGTCAAGCAGAGCCAAGTCAAGCCAAGACAAGCCAAAGCCAAGTCAAGGCAAGTAAAGTCAAAGCCAAATGTAGAGACTAACTAAAACTAACTATAGTGAAAGATTGTGTGTACAAGTCTTGAAGTGTGAACATCCACCATAAAGAGAGGTTGTCATTAAGCTAAGCTAAGACAAGTCAAGTCAAGCATAGACAAGTCAAGTCAAGTTTAGAGACTAACTAAAACTAACTACGGTGAAAGAAGCCCCCCCCTAGACCGCCATGGATTCCTCCTCCTCCTCCTTCTCAATGTGGCCTGCAATTAGCTCATCACATTCATCTCCATCTACTCAGATGAAGAAATAAGACAGAAAAAAGAAAGAAAAGAAAGAGAGTAACAAAGAAAGAAAAGAAAGGCAAATCTGATCCTGCCTCCTCTCGAACCCTTTTACTTATCGCCTTCTGCTTCAACCTATTTCTTTTTCTTCTTTTTCTTCTTCTTCTTCCACCTGATTGCTTCTTCTTCCACCTTTCCTCTCACCTGAATTGTTTCAAGCATCTCTTTTTGGTTGATTACTGGAACTTCCTGGATATGGAAGATCCATTGCTCGATAAAAAGCATGCAGGGAAGCACCAGCAAGAAATTTCCTCTGCACATTCAACCAACGTTGTTGGTCCTTCACGTGGATTCATCCGTAGCCAGGACCTTCCACATGAATACAACAAGGCGGCAGCTCTCGTTGATCTGGTAATTATGTTTCTTTTGTCATCATCTAAATATTCCCCGTAATTCTTCTTCATTGATCCATAGCTTTTGTTTGAATGTTAAAATGTATTTATGTGGATAACCCTTGTTCATCCCTGCAGAAATTTCTGTATTTATTCTGTAATTTGATCCATATACAAGCTTTTCTTTGATTAACGTGGAAGAATCCTTCATCCTGCAGAAATTTCCTTAACTTTTCTTTGATCCACAGAAAATCTCTCATTTTAATAATGTGGATGCCTCCTGCATCTCTGCAGAATTTTCTGTAACTATTCTTTGATCCACAGTAAAACGTCTGTTTGAATAATGTGCATAAATTTCATGAATTGGCTTTTGTGAGTTTTCTTTGAGAAGGCCTCATCTAGGTTAACTACCAGGAATGTGTTTGAATAATGTGAAAGAATTTCGCAGTGGGCTGTTTTTGGCACATGATTAGGACTGTGTCTGGGCACAAAGGTGAAACTGGTTGGCATAATGTAGAAGGCCGTTTCTGCATTTGTTTGAATAATGCTAATGATCAGCTTCGTGGTTTGGCCATGCTCTTTGAGAAAACCTTATCTATTCTGGACTAGATAATTTGGATGATTAACTTCACAGTTTCACCATGCTCTCTGAAAAGTCCTACATGCAAAACACATCCTTTGGGAAGTCCTTATCTAGCCTGGGAAGTTCCCGTCTCTATTATCCATAGTCAGCTAAATGAGTAAAATACAGAACGAGAAAGACGCATACACTCATGTTTATATGTTTAATATTGTTTGTGTGCATGTTAAATGTTAAAAGCCATGAAGGGAGAGAGACATACAGAAAATGATATAATGTTAAATGAGAAGAGAGAAGGTGAAAGTTTTTGTAATTTTGGAACATTTGTGACAGCAAAAATGAGTTGGTATCTCTCATAGTTTATGCTAACCCTGTGATCCAAATAATACATCTTTATTTCTTCTTCACGCTTGGGCAAGGATCGGATATGCAGCAAATTGCTTTGCAATGGGAGTAGATGAATATCATTGTGGGGTTCCCTCTCTAAAGAAATGGTTTATTTTTTTTGGGATGCAGAGCTTGAAAATCTATCCTACATTTCAGGATTAAGAAATAGCTCTTCTTTCTCAAATAAAATTAGTTGAATGACTCTTGTACTTTTTTTTTTTCTAATAAGAATCGTTGCATATTTGCATTGAAATGAATAGCTCTTATTTCTTAAATAAAATACATTGCACATTCATATTGTGCAGTGCATGTGGCGTCTTCATCTTATCCACAGCTTCACAACCGTACAGATTAAGTTAACAATAGAGTTTCCTGGTGCAGGCAGAGGATGAAATTGGATTGCCTCAAGATATCCTGGAAAAAGAGAATTTTGATCGGGAATTACATTGGTATTCTATTGACATGCGTCTAAACCTTGTTTGGTTACTGAATCTCATTGCGCTTATTCTGCTAGGTTTCTTCGAGGTTAGTAAATCAAATATCATTAAAAAACTACTATCAGGCTCTTTTCCTGCATTATGAAATTTTGCTTTGCAACAGAAATCAAATTTACACATTAGTATGTTAGTTAGCAGTAACTTCTTCCTAGGAACTCATGATTTCTTACACATGAGGAGAAGCTAATTTCTTATACATGAGGAATGTACCCCCTATTGATAAATTTAATACATGTACCTCTCATTTAGATACATATTTGTTTTACAGCACCAAGATCCATGAAATATAACAGCAGGAATAGTTTACAAAGAAGGTGGCAAACTATTTGTTAATGGGCACTTTGGTTTTCCAATATGAATGCTGTTGACCAAAGATTATCTTGTGGTTGTTACATGTAGATGCCACTTTGGTGTGCAGGCTCTTCTAGTGAGCCTTGTGGAAACAGAGAGGAATATTACTTGGGGGAATTGCCTTATTTGACAAGGGTGGAGTCGTTGTACTGGGAGGTAACAACCTCATCATATTGTATAATTCCTTTTTCATATTGGAGTTCTTTCCACTCTCAAACAATGGAATAACTTTTGGAATTTGGTTCAGATCATCACTTGGGCAATTTTCCTAGTTCATACATTTTTCCCGATTGTCTATTTGGGGAGCAGCGGGTTTTGGAAAAGCCGTGTTAACTTACTAAAGGTAATTTTTATTTAACTGAAATTTTTATTTTACTACTGCTAAAGTATAAGCACAAATTTCTGCAGTGAAATGAATTCCATTGTTCTACTGGTCACATATTGTAGTAGAGTGTCTGTGGTACTGAAGTCTACAAGACATGGGAGCTGATCATTATGTAATGCATTCTATTGTTCTAGAGTGTCCAGGGTTCTGACATGGGAGTGGATATTTTTCTTTCTATAGAAATATATTCGCAACATGTGTGTGTGTGTGTCCATGCACGTGCACACGCTCCTCGATATCATGTGAAACATATCATGTATGTAAAGGTTGCTCGAGTAAAAATCTGAATATGATATATAGATTGGAAATAGGGTGATGATAATGCATTTAATGTTGAGGTTTCCATACTGTCCATAAAGCCTAAGGTGTGATTCATGCAAAAGAAATTGGCCATGGTTAAAGGTCCCGAGACATGTAGCCAAATAACAAAAAGAGCTGATGAGCAAGAAATTGTAGTTGTAAGGTAGCTATTTGTGGACAAGTCTATAGTATGAAGTGTTGTTTCTTCAACTTGTTCATATCACTTACATGTGGCAAGAATTATCTTATGAGATCGCAGCAACACTCCGACAGGGAAAACCCCATGTAAACATATCACGCTGTAGCAATAGGAAAAACTCTTAAGTATGCACCCCTGTAACAATACCCCTCTGTAGGTAACTTCTAGAACTGCAAATTTTCTCTGATGTTCTTTATGACTCAATGGACTTTATCCTGAGATGCTGAAGTATCCAAAATGTCTGATCAACTGATTCAATTTCTTGATTTGTCCAGTCCAATGGAGCAAATGCCATTTGTAAATATTTCTTCAAACCATATGTCAAGGCAAATGATTCCATAACACAAAGCGGACACTATTGTTTAATAAAATTTCCCCAATGTCTAGCATTTATTACCTCACGTAAAATACATGATGATTCACTGCTTTGATATAGCAAATACACTATGTTTTTTAGTTTCTCTGCAAAGCCTAGTTTCTAGATTGTTGCAACAATATAATCTCATTTCAAGAGCTTTTTCTATATCAATTTGTGGTTCAAAGATATTGACCATACTCAAAGCACTGGATAAGGATATATCCTCTCTTCAATATGGTCAGCCATACTAAAATGTTCTGAGGAGTAAGCAACAAGTTGTTATGTACTATCTATTATCCTTCCTTTTGCACCATATTAAGCTGATAACCCAAATTTAAAAATAAAAAACTACAATAAAATCATTTTTTACAAAAACAAAGTTATCATTATCCAATTGGATCATCTGGCTTCCAGTTGAATCTTAACTGACAATGCCACGTTTTTATCTGATCATTACATATACACGGAACAATTTATTGCTATCAAGGTGCCATTTGCACCATTGGTGTAACACAAATTGCAATTGAAGAAAGATTATTGTAATGAAAGTTACCATCTCTATACTAAGCATGGGCTGATAACCCAAAGCAGAAGGTATACAGATTACCACCTTTTGGCTAACCTAACCTCATCTGTCCATAGGGAGTAAAGGGCAGTACAGGAATATTAACCTGTGTCCGTTGACTATGCCTTTCTGTTCAAGGAGGATCCTAATATTCCCCACATTATTGTTTGTTGTTGAAGCAAGAACTGTGCATAGGCTTTATGTCTCTTATGGTATTAGAAGGGACTCAAGCTACAACAGGCCTTTATTGAGTAGATTAGAATCCCTTTGCACGTAAATTGGTCGCTTGTTGGGTGAAGGCATAATGAGATGACAAGTCTAAGAATTTTTTATTTAACAATCAACGAACTTGACTCAATGATTAAAACATTTTTTCCCTCAAGAATCCTTCTTTTGAGGAAGGATTATCTATGCTCCCTTAATTTTAATAACCAGTAATTTTGATGAGTGATTATGATTCGAAAAACTTAGAGGATTCAACTTCTTGGTGTAATAATTGATTGTACCTATCACAAGAGTTTGGCAAGTAATTTCGACAAGGATCGTGTTGTATGGAAGTAAACATTGATGGATCGATGAGGATACTTCTCATTATTCCGAGTTATGTTGTCGATACTAGTACCAACAGTACCCAGTAGTTCACTTGTCATTTTTGATGCACTGTAAATCGATTGATCTAAGTTATACTTCAGTTTTAAAGATACTCTCCAGAAGAGGAGAAAGATTAATCTCCAAGTATCAAACTATTCATGGACATTTGACAAGACATCCCTACCTTCATCCATTTGAAATGCAAAGTATCCATGCGCTATGTTAACTTTCCATTCCAATAATCTTTTTTCAATTCCGATTTGTGTTACACCAGTAAATTCCCTGCTCCCCCCAGCTACCTCCTTGATATTTCATCTGGAAAAGATATTTGCTAGCTAATCTACAGAGATAATCTTCTAAGTAGTTCTCTCTTATTTTCAATGTAAATCTTTACCAAATTTCTCACCATTCCTAATATCAAGAGATTTATACTAATAAAAGTCATATTTGATTCCTCATTGATCAAAAGGAATGGATTGAGTTGATATATTAAAGGATTCCCCTTTTGTGAGTAGATTTATAGGATGGGACGGTCTCCCCCGCCTCTGTGACAATCTAACCTGGATGCAACAAGTAAATACATATGGCAGAAATATAGCTATTACTGTTTTGAACATCTAATATTTGATTGAATGGTTAAGATCTTTGGAGTTCTTATTTTCTTATGAATATCAAATATTGAACTTGTTTTTTTAACAGGTGGTTTTGTTAGCACTTCTTGCAGTTGACATTTCAGTTTATGGAGTCTATGCAATTTCATCAGGATCTATCATCGATATTTCTTTCCGCTTTGCACCATATATCAGGGTTTTTCTTCTTATTGTGGATATTAGGTAAATGGATCTTTGAATATTGGTCATATTGAAAAACTATTTTGTAGTAGTCCTTGGCGCGCAATTGATAAAAACTGTGGTTGTATAATATTCCTTCTTTAGATTTTTTGAAGGTTTAGTTCTTCACACTAAAGTAGTTTTTCTATTTATTATTTGTTTGAACTCTTATAATATGATGTTTTGTTTTTGCAGAACTCTTAGAGAATGCGTGAGGACATTGGTTGCAATAGCCCGAGTGTTAGATGTAGTGGTAAGCAAGTCTTGGTAAAACTATATGTATTTTGGCAAGGTATGATACCATAAACAACAGTTGTATGTAGACATAAGAACACACCTCTTTGTAAGCTGCCAGATTCCACATTCATCTACTCATATGCTAATATCTATATAAGTGGGCCTGATGATGAATCTATCCTCTGATGTTTGTACAAAGTGTGCCATATAGTGGACCATCTTCTGACCAAGAGACGTCGTGGGGCTGATCCATGTTCTTCTATTATCCAATTAGATAACATCAGTTGAGTAATTCTATTCTGTTCCACTTTGGCATGTTCAGATGGGGACAATCCAAGTATTGAAACAGGGTTAGTGCATTTATGCTTATGCCATGTGGCTCTAACCATTGTTGAAAAGAAAGAAAGAAATATTAACGTCTTTTAAGAGGCCAAAATGGTCTATAAGACCAAACAAGAGATTACATCTTAAGTGTTGTCTCGTCTTTGAGAACAACAAATCAAAATAAAATAAATATTACTCAGTAAATATAAATGTAAATAAGATAAAAAAGAGATGATGGAATCTGGTTTTCGGCACATGTGAGTTTCTCAAGTTAGATATATTATAACTCTTGTCTTGGAAAGATCTCTAGCATAGGTCGATCTAGAATAGAGAGGTCTTCGAAGCGAGGGAAGCACCGGCGATGGCGGGAGATAATGACCTTTATCTGTCGATGACAAGGGTGCCGAGGACGTGGTCCGTGGGGCCAGGGCCTACGTGCACGACAAATTGCTATTGCCCGATCTATTGTAACCCCTTTGTTATGTCCTAGTCAAGAGCCCATTTGTGTATCCCCTGATTGACTTGTAGCATTAGTAGGAGTGATGGGGCTAAAGAAAGTTGTGATTTGTTCTTTGTGGATGAGCTTGTGTGGCGGTATTATTGTCCTTCAACAACTTTTCCCTATGTCTCTTGAGTTCTAGCAAGAAAAGTCCTAGGCATTGTTGGTTCTCATATTCTATTACCTTGTGTAGCGGGCCAAAGCCTTATTTAAAGAGGCAATGGTATCTCCTTCTGATTTCATAAAAGACACTACAATGACAAGCATAATATTCTTCGGATTCCACTCCTTGATGACACAATTGGCAAATTCTTTCTTCTAGAAGTATTCGTGTATATCTGCATACCTCAATCTATAACTGATGTGATGAAGTTCGCAACAGCCCTATCACACTGCGCAACGCATAGGGTAGATGTATGTCCATATAAGGTGGCCTGACGATGAATCCATGCTCCGATGTGTGTAAGAAGCGTGTCTTATAGTGGGCCATCTTCGTACTAAGTGATATTTTGGGGCTGATCCAAGTTAATAATATCAGTTCAGGAAGGAAGGATATAAAAACGCTTGTTAAGAAGGCCAAAATGGCCTATAAGAACAAACAAGAATTACCTCTTAAATATTGTCTCATCTTTGAGAACAACAAACCAAAGTAAATGTTACTAAGTAAATAAAAATGAAGAAGATGAAGACAAAGACTAAAGAGTAAAGAAGGAAGATAATACTAACTCCTTTTAACCAAAATGGCCTGTAAGACCATACAAGAGATTACATCTGAAAATGTTGTCTCATCTTTGAGAAAGAACAAACCAAAATAAATAAATGTAGCTAAACAAAAAGATAAATTCAAATAGACTAGGATGTGAGTAAAGAATCTCATCACCGATACATGTAGGAATCGGCAACGATTCAGTTTAGGCTTAACCGGTTTGGCCTTATCCAAGCTAAACTGGTTAAGCCTAAACCGTTTTGAGGTTCTCAAACTTGGACCAAACCAAACCGAACTAAACCGGTTTGTGAAGGGGTTTCAGACAAAAAAGCTTTAGAGGTGTGAAGAAACCCAAAAAACACCACTGCCACTTCCTCCTACTCTTCTCCTCCTCCTCATAACTCTCACCCCCTCGGCCTTACCACCGATGCGCCCAAATTCAACTCCGAGTCCCATCTCCACGACTCCCTCTCCATATACTACTACGATTGGTCGGCTGACATCCATGAATCCCCTGCCTCCCACCACCCAAACCACGAGCCCCGATGCTATGGTGACCTCTCACTCTTGGTGATCCAATCCTTCTCCAAATTTGACATGCCCCCCCCCCATCCCCTTACACTACTTCGCACTCGATCTCACAAGTTAGGTATTGAAGTTGCCTCATGGTATCAAAATGTAACTGATTTGAAGACATGCAAAGTATGCAATGAAGGCATGGTAGAGGATGAATGTCAGTTGCTCTTCACATGCTCGACATATAGTGCAATTCGTTCAAGATATGCTGACATATTAAGAGGGAGTGATAACTTAAGTGCCATACTTAAGACACCACGAAGAAGGTTTAGCTCATATGTGTATGCTTTATTCACACAAGAGACTTTGTGCTTCAATGTATGAATACCCCTTCTTAGGAAGGAGACACATATCAAGAACACATGTATAGTCTGGTTCCATAGGTCAAATTTGGCCTCTTTATGGATGATAAAAATTCTAATTCCTCATCCTCCTTTGTAGATTGCTACTGCCCGACCCTCGAGCACTTCCAATAAAGCGAGCTCATGACGAGAGGGTTGATGTAACCCTTTCCGGACCTCAATATGTCCATTCTCGATTGCTATTGCACATCCCTCAACCACCTTCATGTCGAGCTCGCCACGTCCTAGGTCCAACTCAAGAGAGAATTTGGAACTAAAATTTCACCTATATGTACAGAAAGAATGTATATAACAGCAAGAAGGATGTCCTTTGATCGTCCACTGCAGGCTCCCTCTCCCTCTCTGTCCCTCCCTCTCGCGTCACTCAATAGTCTATTGCCTATGGCTTCATCTCAATCTCTCTCTCAACTTTCAAGTTCTAACGTCTAATTTCTAACTTTCTAAACCCTAATTATTAAATCACATAAACGGCTTAAACAGTTTAAGCCGGTTTGGCAAGGCTCAAGCCAAGCGGAGCCGAGCCGCTAAGCTGCTTTAGCTAAATGGTTTAGGCTCGAGCCGAGCCGTTGCCAATTATCAGATACACGTATGATTCTCAAATCAGATATATTGTAATTTTTGTCTTCAAAAGATCTCTAGCATAGGTCAATTCAGAATGGAGATGTCTCTGAAGTGAGGGAAGCACTTGTGATGGCTGGAGATAATGGCCTTCATTTGTCAATGACAAGGGTGATGAGATTGTGGTCCACAAGGAGGATGCCTACGGAAACAGATTAGCTTAGGCAGGAATGTTGATCTAGTGGGATATCCTTGGATCCTTGGAGATAGAGATGTTGAAAAAAGAACTGTCAAAACAAAGGGTAAAGGTGTTGAGGGAAGTTCACTGTTCAGGCTTGACAATCTTATTGAAGATCACTTCGTGCAAGCTATAATGTGGGATGGACCAAAAGCTGAACTCACACATACAAAATAAACACCATGCATCATCTTTTCTTTATATTATACTAAGATCCTTGCTTATCTATGTAGTTTGTCCTTTTGAATGAGAAAAATATAAAGTTGTGGGGTTGGGACACTGTCTGCAGCTGAGCTGCAGATTGGAGTGCTGGCACAATTGAATACTTGGATTCAGAATAATGTATTCTCCAACAAATAAAATATGAACAAAATCTTAGTGTGGGGTGTTCTGGAATTTCATATATGTATGAATAAATTTGTGATTAATATGTGAGCTCTGAATTCTTGTATTTTGCAGGTAATTAACAGCTAAACTTGGATTTTTTTTTGGGTGCAGGCTTTGTTTCTGGCCTTTCTCTTGTTTTTTAGCTGCCTTGCATTTGTCCTTTTTGAAGATACAGAACAGGGAAGTCTTTATTTCTCATCCTATGGTATCACAGTATATAGGATGTTTGTCTTGTTCACAACCTCAAATAATCCTGATGTATGGCTTCCTGCATACAAGTTAGTATCTTTTAACTGAGTTTTTTTTCTGTATGATTTTTTAACCTCAAAATAGTAGTGGCTGTATATATGCTTTCCTTTTTATTTCCCGAACTGGTTTTGTTAACCCACATGCTTCTTTTTCTTTATAATTGTTTACCCTCACAATAGTAGTGTCTATATACAGGCTCTGTTAACCCACATGTTTTTTTCTGTATAATTGTTTAACCTCACAATATTAGTGGCTAGATAAATGCTTTCCTTTTTCTTCCATGAACGGGCTCTACTAACCCAATATTTTTTTTTTCTTGTATAATTTTTTAACCTAACAATAGTAGTGGCTATATAGATGCTTTCCTTTTTCTTTCCTGAATAGATGCAATAGTAGTGGTTAGTACCAATATTGCAAAATATGCAAAATATTACAGAAATGAAATGAAAAGGCTAAAGCGACCAATCATACCAATGTAAAATAAACAAAAAATCAACGGCACCTAAACTAGGTAATATTCCAATGTATCTGCAAGGTTGTGATCAAAGTACAATGATATAGGTATCATGGGTAGATCTGTGATGTAATATTGGAGATAATTGTTCAAAAGAAATAAATCTGCAAGAGAGATTGGATCAGCCCATAAAAGGACACGCACAGGATGATGTCATATGATATAAATGTGCTCTTACTGAAATGCCCAGCGGATTGTCATAAATGGGGGTATCATGTACACATATGTAGATTGGGGAGAAAAGGAATCTCATAGAACAATTTGGGTTTCAAATATTTTTTTGAGCTCTTGAAGTATTGGGTATTATGGCATGTTTGGCATATGTGTAATGCCTTCGTATTTGAGGCACAATTTGGGGTGCAAAAACATATTCGGCAATTTAAAGTTTGGCTATTTTGCGAGTTCTCTTTATTGCCTGTTCTAAATATGTGAGTTGGTAAGGCAATATTCGCCTTTTGGCTTGGCCTCATCACATGGCTTCTCAGAGTCTACATGATCTTGATTGAGATCCCAAGGTTGTCTGTGTTTGAGTTATCTGTAGTTGTTTCTCACATTTTGTGATATGATTCTATGTACAAAAAAATCTCTCATATGATGATGCTGGATAGCATCAATGTTTTCCATATTAAGAACTGCCTGATAAATTACCCTTAATCTGGAGCAATGATATTAGTTATCCTGAGATGTAGGTTTTAAGTGATGACCCGTGTATCCTTGTGCATCTGGCTGAACTTCTCAGTCATGCAATATCCATCAACAAAGTGTTGGCTGTTGTGCTTGCTCTGAGTTCTCTTAGCATGCCCCATTCAAGTCCACCTGCTTTTATGATGGCCCTCTGCACCTCAGAACAGACCCTCTAAATCTGCTGATCCCTAGAACAAAGATCCCCAAACATCTCTGGTCATAGAAATCCATGACTCGGGAAAATGGTCCAAATCCCTCCCTCACGAGGGAGTGGCACAAAATAAGGCTGAAAAGTTGGACGTGAGTTGAAATATTACTCTGAGAATGTTTCCTAAACTGGTTGGTACATTAAAACTACTTTGAATGTGATGTCGTTTGTCTGTAACTTGCATCAAGCTCAAGTTCATGCAAATATTATTCATCCATTAAATTTAAATGTATTATTTATGCAAATGTATCTGTATAACTTAAATGAGATGTTTATATCAAAATTTCGGTCTCATGGTAAGGTAATTAACTAGTGAATATTATCTCCAGGGCTTCTCGGGCTTCATGTCTGTTTTTCATCTTGTATATTCTATTTGGTGTATACTTCATCACAAACCTCATACTTGCTGTTGTTTATGACAGTTTCAAAGATCAGGTGAAGATTTGTCATAGGATGTCACAAATAGTCTCATGGTTTATATTTTGTTAGGGGTGTGTGTTAAAACATATTTACAATACATATTTCTGCAGTTGATTCGGGTTGTACGAGAGAGAAGATCAAAGCGCAAAAAAATTCTTCATCTGGCCTTTGTGTCACTTGATCATGAGGTGAGACTAATTTTTTTCAAAAGGTGGAATTTATAAAAAACCTGAAGTGGCATTACACTATACATTCCAAAATTTCAGATAAGGCTATTACAAGCTAAGTGAGGTCATTTTATGGGAGGTAAATATGCAACAGGATCTGTATATGATTGTATTAAATAATTTCCAAGAAAAACCCTTCGATTATGTATGGTGCTTTCGTGAGTCAACGAAGAAGATTTTCCCAGATAAGTTGTAGTGGATGGGTGGGGGATGTTTACATTCTGAATCACAAAAAAAACTAGTTAGTACTCATTTTAGGGACTGGGGCTTTGGTCCTGATGCTCACTATGTATTGCTGCTCAAGGTGAGTTGTTCATATACTTGCCTTGTCCATTGGCATGTTGTATGTGTGAATGCAACTTCCATATTGTAAGCACCAAGTTCGACATATAGAATCAAGTTGTTTGGACATACTATTTGTTTGACGATGGTTGATGGATGACAGGGGAGCTAACTTTCAGAGGATGTGATTGTACTTATTTCTGCACGTGAAATATGAGAGAAGTTACATGAACCTGTATCTTCCTTCCATGATCACCTTTGTGGGTGCTTCCATTGCTTAATAGATCTCTCCATTCTGGATCAACCCATGTTGGAGATGTTTTGAAGACAAATTACAAATATATACGACTTGAAAAACTTCGTGTATAGATAATTTGATTCTTTAGTCACTTTTATTTTTATTTTCTTTTTATTAGTTACATCTATTTTGGTTTATTCTCAAAGATGAGAGAACATTTTAAGATGCAATTTGTTTTGGTCTTATAGGCTACATGAAAGATGTTAATATCTCTTTGTTTGTTTGTTTGTTATCTTTTTGTGTAAGTTTCCATCTCCCCAGGTATTTGGATACTTCAAAAATAGTGACATGAAAGTGTTTTTCTTGCAGAAGCGTGGATATTTGGATAAGAAACAATGTATTCTATTGTTCAGAGCGTTGAATAAATACAGGTATATCAATATATTATCCTTACTATGTGAACAATGTATTATTTTCTTTTGATTGGCAATTCAAATTCTAACCCATCATCCTCTGTAGCTTTACAAATATCTAAATATATGGTAATTGGATGCCAAAGCAACCTAAACATATTCTCAGCCTTTCTCATTCATAGTAAATGCTTAGATTGGTTGTTAAGGAATAATTATGACCTTAAAGCATCACCATTTATAAAATTATATATGATATTACTTGTAATAATGAATTACATTGATCTTTCTTAACATTTCTAATAATCCTAATTATCATCTGATCTTCAGACATTATAGCAAGGGAACGTAATGAAGGAAGTTCATGCTAGAATTACAAAAAGATTCACATTGAAGTGAACACAAATGACTCATAAAAAATCCTGAGGTTCAATTGTGTAACTTCATATGGCATTAATTCAAAAAAGACATTGATCTTTCTTAACATTTCTAATAATCCTAATTATCATCTGATATTCAGACATTATAGCAAGGGAACGTAATGAAGGAAGTTCATGCTAGAATCACAAAAAGATTCACATTGAAGTGAACACAAAGGACTCATAAAAAATCCGGAGGTTCAATTGTGTAACTTCATATGGCATTAATTCAGAAAAGATGGAAATGTTTATGGAGATATTACTTTCTGTGTAACAGCATTTTTTGGCACAAGTCCTATGGAAGTTAGAGTTTAGATTAGAGGTTTTCCTTGATAGACAAATAAACTTCAACAGATTTCTGATGTATGGGTGCGTGATCAGAGGATATATTGGTAGCACGCAGTTTTGCAACAATCGAACCTTTAGAGGTATCTGACTTGAAATAGCTTTGGCTATGAAATTTGCTAGCACCACTAACAAGAACTACAACAACAGATGGACAATCAGTAAACAATAGTGCTGGAGGTTGGCGGAGATGGACAAAACAAAGACTGGGTGTGGATAGAAAATGGGAAAGAACATTATGATTGGCCATTACTTGGCTAAACTATATGGCTCGATTCTAGAGTCAGAATTGAGTATATGGGCAGAGAGAAATCCCTGCCATTCAGGTGGACAGGCAAGCTTTTGGAAGGGGTTCACAACTTTGGATCACATATTGATTCATCGAGCCCTTACTGAGAAGGGCAGAGCCCATAATAAGAGGATTTATTGCTGCTTTGTGGATTTCCGAAAAGCCTTTGACATTATGCCATGTGCTTGGTTTATGCAATGGCGGGAAGCCCTTGGTGCCCCTGCAGATATGCAATGGGGAATCTTTGCACTGTATTAATCCTTGTCAAGAAAAGTGCGGTCTCCCAAGGGTTTGTCAGAGGCGAGGGCTAGCACAATCGGAGTGAAACAAGGATGCCCACTATCGCCACTCTCTTCGGTCTCTATATAGATGAGATATCACATTACATAGAGAGATTTGGGGGTTTGGGATCATGCCTAATGGGTATAGCCGTACAAATATTACTATATGCTGATGATATATCGCCACTCTCTTCGGTCTCTATATAGATGAGATATCACATTACATAGAGAGATTCGGGGGTTTGGGATCATGCCTAATGGGTATAGCCGTACAAATATTACTATATGCTGATGATATTGTGCTGATTTCTGACTCTCCGGAGGGACTACAAAGACATCTAAATGCCTTCAAAGTATTTTGTACGCACAAAGGTTTGTCTGTAAACATGGATAAAACTAACCTGATGGTGTTTAACATCACTCAAGCAGAACCAGAAGAGAAAAAGGTGGAATACACACGCTCCTACACATGCCTCGGAGTGACATTTACAGGGCCTAGGTTCTCCTTATGGGAGACTGCTTGTGCCTGACTTTGTCGTGGATATGCAGCCCTTGGTGCGCTCGAAAGACAATGTGCACATTTGGAGTTCCAAGAGCCACGAACTAAACTGTGGCTATTTGATACACTAGTGACACCAACACTTCTTTAGGGAGTAGAAACGTGGGGACTGAGTCTTAACAAGGCAAATTATTGGAAAGATTTAGAGAGAACTTTAGTGTCTATGATAGCCCACATGATAAGGAGCAAAGCATCGGTACCCCATGATATAATTTGGGCAGAGATGGGAGCAGCCCCTATAATCGCTGAGGCATTATTCCGATCAATGATCTGTATCCAACATCTATGGGAGCTCCCTAAATGAAGGTACTCAAGGTTGGCACTTATGTCATCAAGACAACTGGCTAAACGTGGAGACACTCATTGTTGGTATGCTGAAAAGCAGCAGTGGTTCGAGTCACATGGCATAAGCATACATGCACTACCTCCATTCCAATATAGCTTGAACTGTACCCATCTAAACATGACCAAAGTGGAAAAGAATAGAGTTATCCAAACTGATATTATTAACTTGGAAAGCAAGATAACATGGATCAGCCCCAAAATATCACTTGGTAGAAAGATGGCCCACTACAAGATACTTTTTACACACATTGGAGGATGGATGCATCATCAAGCCACCTTTATATGTACATACATCTATCCTATGTGTTGTGCAGTGTGATAGGGCAGCTGCAACTTCATCACTTCAATTAGAGATTGAGGTAGGCAGATATGCATGAATACCTCTAGAAGAAAGAATTTGCCGATTGTGTTAGTAACGAGTGGAATTCGAAGAACAATTTGTATGTCACTATAGTGTCTTTTATGAAATAAGAGGGAGATAGCATTGCCTCATTAAACAAGGCATTGGCTTGAATTGGCTCTTATGGGGATCTTTTGAAGGCAGAAGTTTCATTCCAACTAAGTTCAAAATGTTAAATGCTTAGCTAACAAGATAATTCGGCACCCTAAGCAGTTCTACTAATTTAGTTATGCTTATTTTGGTTGATTATTCTCGTTTGGTCTCAATAGAAGACTTAAATATAAATTTCTGGTAAGAGGACAAATTTGTTTTGTCCAATACCAAAAGGCATACAGAAGCACATCTTTATACTTGTCTATTGTGAAGCAGATATTACATTGTCTTAATTCTGAGTTTATTCTTTGTATTCATGTTTTTTCTTGCATGTAGAACCTTACCAAAAATTGAGGAGAAGAATTTCAACGATACGTTTAATGCTCTTGATGATAGTGGTGATTTAAAGGTTTCATACACTTTCTTCCCACTTATCTTGTGTTATGTTTTGTAGGCATGCATGCAACTGCATAAAATGTTTTTGTACATTAGGCATGTGTAATCGATCAATTGATGCACGTAGCTTTCAATGTTGTATTTCCAAGGATTCACAGACAGGAATATAATTTTTCCTCTTATCACTTACCTTGTCTGTTCATTGTGCAGTTTTTGTTCTTGTCGTTCTATAATTTCTCAAACTGTATTACATACGGTTTATTATAATGCAATGTGCAGCTTATAACTCTCTAATATTCTCAGATTACTGTGGATGAGTTTGAAGACCTTTGTGAAAATATATCCTTGAAATTTCCGAAGGCACCTGAGGTAAATTGATATTGTTTTGAAGAAAGATATATATTTACGTTCTTTAAGAGGCCAAAATGGCAATTCTGTGAAATGATAGAAGTTCATTTTAAATATCCTGCATTAAAATTTTATCAGATTCAACATGCATAAACATTTTACATTCAAAACTTATGACTTCAATAGGTCTTTCACCAAGTTCTTTATTTTATCAAGAGACGTTGACTCAAGCAATGTTGTTCTGCAGCCATCTTGTCTTGAAAGATTCCCGAGCTTTTATAATTCCATTTACAGTTCCAATTTCAAAACGTTCATAAGAGGCAAGAACTTCGAATATTTGGTTTTGGCCATGCTTTTGCTGAACCTTGTGGCAGTGGTTATTGAAACAACTGTAAGTGTTTGATGGCAAAATACGCCATTGGATTCAAGATGATCTAATTCAATTGTTCAGCATTTTGTGCATTTGATGACCAGGAATGGAAAATATAGTATTTGGTATGTGTTTTTTTTGGCTTAGAAGCTACACAATTAGTTTAACAATAGCTCAACATCTGGAAGTATGCAATATTGGCACATTTTATTCATACTCTATTTTAATTTGTTACACACTGGAGAAAAGGAGGTGACATCTTGATAAATTTAGTGTTTGTGGTATTCAAATACCTCTTTTGTCAATGTTCAACCTATAACTCGTGTTAATTCTCTTGTCAGTAACGGTAGTGTGGCATATTGGTCTACTTGCATTGTATTTTAGCTTCTATAGTTGTATCTTTTGAGATAATTTGGATTTGCTATCCTGTTCAACCAGATTATTAATTGAATTATGTTTTGACTTCTGACATTTTCTTTTCCATGATGCAGCTTGATTTACAGAACAGTACAGAACAAGGATTTTGGCAAGATGTCGAGTTTTATTTTGGTATGTTAGAAAAAATAAAATATGAGAAAATATTTCAATGATGTTATATGAAATGAATATAATTGGAAGTTAGAAATATTCCTTAAAAGATAATGAGACAACTTTTTTTATATGTCTATAATGGTGATAAGCCAGTGTTCATTGTGGTACATTGCTGATCGTTACGGAGGCTTTGGATTTTTAATTGTCTTCTACTATAAGTAGGTTACCTATTGTTTGGTGATACGTAGCGATATTTCTCAACAGTGTCACATTATAGAATCTGAGTGGAATGACGGGTACATTTCAGTATGTCAAGGGGTTGAGTAGAATGACAAGTGTATTGCAATACGTCAAGGAGGTCATGTATTGCGGAATCGTTGTCACCTAATTAGTGCTGTCAACTCTTATTTTTTGTGACATGAACGACATAATACTCTTGGAACAAGGCTAATCAAATCACAAAACTAATTATGCATATGATCAGCTATTTGGCTACATTGGCAATGTGCATTAATTTCACCATGCAATGGAGCCTAGGCGTGCATTGCATATTCGGGTTTTCCTGGAGTATTGGGGCGAAGCACTACTGACACTAATTTAGATCGATAGCATTCAGACTTACACATGGCATGTTTTGAGTTTTTAAGGGTCATCATAGGATGGGACACGGTTGAAGAAAGAAAGAAAGAAATATTAACGTCTTTTAAGAGGCCAAAATGGCCTATAAGACTAAACAAAAGATTACATTTCGAGTGTTGTCTCGTCTTTGGGAACAACAAATCAAGATAAAATAAATGCTACTGAGTAAACATAAAAGTAAATAAGATAAAAAGAGACTAAAGAATCTTGTTATCAATACATGTAAGATTCTTAATGCAGCAACTTTTGTCTTCGAAAGATCTCTAGCATAGGTCGATCGAGAATGGAGAGGTTTCCGAAGCGAGGGAAACACCTGCAATGGCGGGGGATAATGGTCTTTATATGTCGATGACAAGGGTGGCAAGATTGTGGTTCATGAGGCTAAGGCCTACGTGCACGACAAATTGCTATTGCCCAATCTATTATAACCCCTTTGTTATGTCCTCGTTGGGGGCTCATTTGTGTAGCCCTTGATTGACTTGTAGCATAAGTAGGAGTAATGGGGCTAAATAAAGTTCTGATTGAGGTTATTACGTGCTTATGGATTATGGAAGGGTAACAGAAATTCTTACAGGATGATACTTACTTTGTTCAGAGAAGCCTGGGGTTCTTTTTATCGAATTTTACCTTCTTGAATAGTAAAGACTTAATCCAAAGAATTACAAATATAATGGATAAAGAAATGATTTATGTGTTTTTCCTGCAGGCTGGTTATATGTAGTCGAGATGCTGCTTAAGATCTATGCGTATGGATTTTCTAACTATTGGAGGGAGGGTTTGAACAAATTTGATTTTTGTATAACCTGCATAATAGGTAAAGAATTCAGTCCAAAGTTTCTACACACATGCATGAATGCTTAGTTTTGCAAAATTTGGATTAATATGAACAAAAAAAGAATATCTACCCTAACATGTTTTCTTATTCCCGTTAATACCTGTTGAGAGGTTCTATGTGGGTAATCTTGTATATGTTTTATTTGTTGAGCTCACATGTAATCCATGGAACAAAATTCTACATAGCTACGTTTCATGTGAGCTCAAGAAATAAAATCCAATATATGCTGCATAACTTGGAAAGGATGTAAGCAAAAGTTGTTAATATGGTTGGAATATTGTTGATTGTTCTAATGATTGGCATTTACTTTTCTATGGTTGGGCCATTATATCTTATTGTTTATTCACTGTGAATCTTGTTCATCAATTTTAGTCATCGGAGAGACATTGACATTTGCACTTCCAAACAGTTTGCCAATTATCTCCAATGTAGAATGGTAGGCTTCAAATTTAAATTGCACATTCAGGTTGTTCATTTTATATGCATGAGTAAATCATCTGACGACAACCGTTTGGTTTCAGGATCCGCTATCTGATTATTGCAAGATTACTTCGTCTCGTACGCTTACTTCTCCATGTTCCACGATTCAGAGTTATAATAGGCACATTTCTGAAACTGATTCCCCATCTAACCCCATTTCTGGCAACGAACTTCTGCATGATGTGTATATATTGTTCTCTTGGAGTCCAGGTAAGTTATCTTTCCGTTTATCAAACTTGAGCAACTTCCATAGTCGAAACAGAATTGTAGGTATTTACGTCAACTGGGAATGACAAGAATCCTATGTTCTAGCTATTTGGTGGACTGGTAAATAGCTACAATGAGACTTTGGAGAGCACAGATCTCTATCAGAATGAGTATCCTTCTGCTATTTACAATTTCTGTAAGATATTTAATGTGCTAAAAATACATAACTCCAAATATCTTTAACACAATTTAGCTATCTGTTGCACAATTTCAATGATTATCCAACCGGAATGGTAACTCTTTTTCAGCTTCTAGTAATGGGAAACTGGCAAGTATGGCTTGAGGTATGTCATTCTTTTCAGATTAAAAGAGCTGATTTAGGTCATTCTTTCTCCATATTTCTTCTACTTACAACTGTGTTTAAAATAAGAAATCTCGTAATTCAATCCTAGGTAATTAATTCTAATCACTTTTAACATGAACCCAGGATTAGCTACAATAATTAACTAAGATGCATTGTTTGCTGACATGAAGCAATGTGGTTAGATTGATTGCCACTATAGCTAACTAAGATGCAGTGTTTGCTGACACTATCCATCAAGGAGATGAGCAAATTCATATCATGCATTACTACTAGGGTATAGGTTACCTGAGAGAACTATGGTAACCTAGCTACCTAATAAATAGGTGAGTAAAGATATGTCTCTTTATGGGATATGATCCAATGACTGCTCGAGGCCCAGTTGTAGCGATTATGCTGAAGCAACAGTAATGGAGGAAATCGGCCGTTAAGAGAGAGAGTTGGATGAGGAGATTATGGATTTCATTCATCGATATAATTAAATGGTTCAAGATGAGCAAAGTAATTAAGATTAGTTCAAGTGACAAGCATGATAATGGAAAACAAATATAGGAGGAAATCACATAGTAAAATTCCACGTTATGGTACACTCTTTAAATGCGTAAATTTGTTTTGGATAATCATTATCCATTGTATTTGCATGTAGAGCTTCGTGACACTGACTGGAACGTGGTGGACTGCAATATATTTTATCAGCTTCTATGCATTGGGAATCCTGTTTCTCCTAAATTTGGTCAGACAAACCTTTTGGAATCATTGTTCTTAATCATATTCTTATCTTATCTATGATTCATTTCTTTATTTAATCACGAAGTCTTGTTCATTGGACAGGTGGTGGCATTTGTTTTGGAGGCTTTCTTTGCAGAAATGAATGCCAATGGTACATTTGATACACAGGTTTGTGTTGTTTCCCAGAAATCAGAGTAGTATGCTCCTTAGGAAAATCCTGCTTTTAGGTAAATGTATTTATATACCATTACCTTACTGTATGGATGTTGACACACTAATGATGAAGCAGGTGCTATATTATGTACATTAGAAATAATTTCTGTTACAGGAGTGTAATATTACCTCATCTTGTGGATTTGGGGTCCCAATTTCTTATGTGTATCTTTTCGTTTTATTTCTCCAGGGGACATCCGGAACAAACAATGGAAATGCGTAAGTGTTGTTCTTATTTCTTCTTGAATATAATTCTAATATTCGTGAATTTTGGGAATTTTTAGTGTATAAAGTGATTCTTGAAGGTGTTAAAAATTGTCGCAGTATAACAATAGGAAACACAGATTATCTAGGAGCTTTTAGGACTTCTAGTACAAAAAATAGAACGTAGAGAACTAGCCATTGATAGACACTAAACAGCTTTTAGGAGCTTAGTTTATCCAGCTTCTACCAAGTAAGGTATATGAAGAGCTCAATAATAAACTTAGTTCTAATGTTATGGCAATTACATGTGTGTAGAGGTCTTCTCCCTCAACAATGACTTTTCCCTGAAAGCAATTATGTGTAGTGCTTGAACCAACCATATATATCTTAACCAACTTATCTACATCAGATATCTCTATTCTTGCTATAGCATAATATATCTTGTGGCATAACTGTGGAAACTAGATCCTTGGAGCACTCTTGTTCCTCCGTAATACGATGTATGGGGAAAAAACTCTGAAATATTGAGGTTTCTTTATTGCCCGAAATACTCTTCGAATTACAATAGAGAGAAAACATTAGATGAGTTTTCATACATATGCCACTTTACCAGTTGTACAGTAAATTTGTCCACTTCTCACTTCAATGTGCAATTTAGGTCATTTTATCTTCAAGTGATATCTTCTTTCTCTCATTTGGGGATGGCCTAGGGTATTTGGGGGAAATATAAAAAAATTTGGACGTGTTTAGGATTCACCACAACATGAAGAAATATGTCAGGATGCGTAATTTTTCCTCTCGAGTAACATTCACATGAATTTTGTAAACGTTAAAAATACAAAATTGGTCCAGCCACATTAACAAGCACTTCAAGCTTCAATTTAGACGTATTGCAACTCACTTCGTTTTGTGACACAATAAGGGGGAATCAATTGCCTGAAGTCTCACCTTAGATTAAATCAAATGTTAATCTTTATCGATTCACCTTTTTGCAGGTTTAGTAAAGCCAGAAGTGAAAATGTTGATACAGTTCTCAATCATATCTTAGGTGATGAGCTGAATAAATGTGAGGAAGATGATGCAATTGTGCATGAATGATGGGTTCCTTGGATTTTTTAAATATGTAATTTATAATTGGGATGCATTTGACATGTTGTTTGAAACCTTAATGAATGATTTGAGGCTTTTTAGTGACGGGCTCCATTACTATGTACCATATCAAATTGTTTGAAGAGAATCAAATAATCAAGCAAATTGTTTGAAAAGAATCCAATAATATCAAGACTCTAGCCAGTGACAAATGTAAGACAAAAGGCTTGATGTTGTACGAAGATTCACGTTTCTGTGAGTGTTGCGTTTAATGGGTTTCTTCTTGTGACCTGCAATATATTTGTTAATGTGCTCAGAATTGAACTTGCATGACATTGCAATTCATTGCAGTTAAGTAAGAAAGTCTATGAATATTAAAAAAAGTTGTATATCTTGGACTCCCATATATAGCACATTTCAGCTAATACTAAACAAGGCTTCATAGTTGGGATTTTAGATACGTCGAGTGTTATGCTTTCTTTCCACTTTCAAGGAATGATCTTTTTCACACTCATCTACTGACATGCAGCTTTTATTTTAAGATTGAAGGGATGAGCTCTAGTATTTTTAAGTGTATACTTATCAGGCCAACCGATGGTGAGGATTTTGATTTATTATCAGGGTGCTATCTTTCAGTTGGCATCTAGACCAGGCATATGAAGTAAATGAGTGAGCAAGTGGACAGCCAATGCTAATTACAATTCATATTAACAAGATTTCTTCTCGATAGATATTTCTTCTAATCATTGTCATGTGGAAGGAACTAACTTAGTGAACTAAATAATCCATATTAACAAAATAAATTTTCATAGTTATATGAACGAGGAGATTATTGAATCTCTAAAAGATAAAATGTGCATGTGTTTTCAATTATTTTCAAAAGCAACCCAACTTTGTATGTTAATTTGTAACCAAGGTTTGGACCACAACTTCATTTAGTATTGGCATATGGAAGTAGAGATGTGTAAGAGGTGCCTTTGAGAAAGATTAAAGATGGGTGGCTTTTGAATGGTTGCACATGACAAAGAGGGTGATCCTTAGAGTAACTAACAACTCTTGAGATGGCAAAAACAAATTTTTGCGTCAAAGAAGGTACGTGGGGCCAAATGTAAACATGTGTGGATTTACAACATGGATGAAGCTCAATAGTGAAGAAATGCTCAAGAAAAAGAGTGTGGTGGTCTTAAAAATGGAGAAAATAAATAGCTCAAATTAAATTGGCCAATGTATAAGTTGATGACATTTTTGCAACAACAAAGTTAAATTTTTGAAAAACATTAAAGCTTCAAGACATGGGCCCAAATGTAAACATATATGGATGTACAACATGGATGAATCTCAACTATGAAGAAATTCTTGAGGAAAAGAGTTTGGTGGTAATGAAAACAAAGAAAATGAATAGATCTATTTTATTTTTATTTTTTTCCAAAATAAAACTCCTTCCATTAGTTAGAAAATTTTACAGCTAAGAATGTTATATACAAATCTCAGTAGGGACGCGATAGTTTCATCTTATGTGGAGGCCCACTAACTCAAAGAAATGGAGAGGACGACCATTGTTGGATGAAGGCTAATCATTGTCGTTCAACTCCATCAGACCCACCCATGAGGCCATCATATTGGCTCTTTAGAGTGGCAACAACTCCACTCCATATCTCCTGCAATAGTATTGCTTGATGCACAGTTTGATTGGAGAAGACCCGTCTACACCGTTGTTTCCAGAGAATCTAAAGAGTTATTGGGCTGACCAATTCCAACATGACTTGCTTGGGCATTAATATGAGTTGAGTGGATATTGTCAATGGTAGAAAACAAGATCTCTTGTGCTTTTATCACTGACGTCATGCCCTCTTGATGTTTGTATTTATCAACTAGGACCTGCCATGATAACCAACAGACATTCTCCTACTTGATTGTGCCTTGGACATGGCATACTTGCAGTAGGCGGTCAACCCCCCGCCATATTTGATGGATCTCACAGAGCATGTCGAATTTACTTTTTTGCATTTGAGCACGCTACACAATTAGGAAAGTTAAGGATCCAACGTTGCCACGCACGAACCGGTAGTGATCTATGTATTAATAGCCATAATTGTATGGGGAACATGATATGTGTGCCATATCTATGCAACAACGAACTCTCAATCAGTTTGAGCGGCTAGAATGTGGCGACCCAATGTAGTCGTGAATTGGAAGAAAGGGATGGCTTTACTTCATGGACCTGTATAAGGATCACGCCACGTCCATTGCAATGGGTCCTAACTGACCTTACGAAGCCATGTGTTTTCATAACCTTGAAGTGCAACATCTTTATCACCAACTCTAGAAGATGTTCTTTCATCCATAACAACCACAATATTTGACACTCCAACATCTCTTTCAACTCCTTCCTTCACAATATTTGATACTCTAACATCTCTTTCAACTCCTTCCTTACCATTCCCTTCATTAGGAACCTCCAAAGTTGAAGGACAATGATGTACATACGTGCCATTCTAGTTGTATTTTTTTCGGATCGGGATCTACAATCCATTTAGGACTTGTATATGCGAGTAACGAATTGCCATGTTCGATGTTGGTATCTCATTTTCTCGCAATTCATGGCCTTGGATCATGTTTGGTGTTTCCTTACCTCTTGGGATCAAAGACCTCCCTCCTCATAGCCCATCCACTTCTCCATCGTCATCCTTTGGTTAGCAGCTTCCCTAATCAATAGAGCGTTCATAATTTCAAATCTCATAGTCCATCCGCCCCTAATTCCATGGAGTATGATAGGTTGATCTTGTATTTACAATAACATAAACCGTCTCCAACATTCTATACTCTTTCCGTGGCCTTCTACAATACTTCCCCATTACAACCCCATACTTGATCCAATTAGTTGACCGGATTCATCTCTGATACGCAAATTAAGTTGGCAAATGTATATGTTGATTACATTTTTGCGATGACAAAGGTAAAATTTTTAAAACATTAAAGCTTCAAGACAATAGCACAAGTATTGAGCTAATCATTCGAATGCATGTCTAATAACCCCTACTTGTTGTTTGAAATGCACCATAACTTTGATTTTTCCATGAAGAAGGATGTGTTGTATTGTGAACATCCGTTGTGGAGGCATTTTGGCCATCTATGTCTCTTGTGGCCATCTAAACATATAGGGAAATGTATAGAGTTGGGTTTCCATACAAGTATTGAAATAAGTTATTATAATATTGTCAATGCATAAGAGAGAAGTAATTGGAAAGATCAAGAAGTTGTGAAAACCACTAAAACACATCCAATTAGAGTACATATGGGCATGTCTAATAAAAAATCTCCATAACATTACACATCAGGTAGACTCTTTATAGATATATAAAAGTGGCACCACATGCAAGATATTAAAATCATATGGTGTTGCACTAAATGCATCAATCAAATCGTGAAAAAAAACTCGATCAAAATGTGGTCAAAGGACACGTTTATGTTTTGTCCTTTTTTCTATCTCCATGTCTTGTTTTCATACCTTTCTCTCTCCTATATATATATATGTATATAGTGTGTGTGTGTGGGACAGGAACGGAAACTTAGCCATCTCCTGTATGTATGTATACATATATACATAATGTGAAAGCAAAGGAAACTTAGTACATATTAGGAGGCCTAACAATTTTGAATAGAACTTCCACATCTTCAAAGTGAACTTCTTGCATTCAATCGAAATGAGTCATGTTTTTTACGACTGAAGAAATATAAATAAGGCTTTTAAGCATTTTGAACCAAACATATACTTTTGCATAGATGATGAGAATTTTTTTGTTTTGTTGATTTATTTATTTTTGAAAGTTTTTAAATAACATGAATATATTGGTTCTTGTATGTTGTTGGGTCTCATGGTACCATTTTGAACTCTAAGAGACATAGCTTAAACAACATTTCCATACAATCATTCCTAGAAATAAGAATTGAGTTTCTTCACCATCTGATGAAATCTAAGTGCTTTGCATTTAAAAGCAAAAGACATTTGGTAAATTTTGGATTTTGGATTAAAAGTCATCTTGAAGGATGGAAGGGCAAGTTATGTACAACTATAAGAAAGTTTTTGACCCAATAACATCCTATTACAATATTGATACATGTAAGGTTGGAACATAGTAACATCCTCACCAAGCCAAGCATTGCTTCACATGCCTGCCTACCTACTAACATATTTAGGTAACCTAGATGAGACAACCTCGTCATTAAGGATGTCATCATGTCTCAAGGTTTAGATTACTTTGAAGTGATTTGTCTACAAAACACACATCTACATTGTATCTATTTCAACACCATGAGCTTTGAAACTTCGTTGCAAGCATTTGAGGATCAATTACTTCTAAATCACGCACATATTAGTGTGTTCTCATTCAGAGTACAAACACAAGGGTGAAAAAAAAGAGTGATTGAGTAAGAATAAACTAGGGATCATGTTTGGTTGGGCACCAAACTAGGCTCAAAGCCGAGATATGCATACATGACAGCTAATCAAATGAACATTATTTAACACAAGCCGGTAATGTACCTTAATAGTAATAATAATTGTTGGAGGCCAATATATTGATTAATGTATACTTAAACTTATCAATGTTAAGTTAAGATTATTGTTGCCATGTGATGGCAATAGGGCTACGAACAATATGGGCATAAGAATCAGTCCACACGAGCGACCCAAACACAGAGGCAGAGTCGCCAATGTGGAGACTCGGCAAGCGGTTGCTAGACACTGTCAATGTGAAACCAACCCGTTGACCAACAGACGTGAATGCCAATGTGGACGGACGAACGATGAGGTCTACCCCATGGGGGGGCCAAACACTGGCATTATAGGTTACAAAAGGCGAGGGCCCGACATTGGTAAGTGTGCGGTGGAACGTGGCCACTAATCGATCCTCTTGTGACCCACGTTGATCGAGGATGGCCGAGAAAGATGGGTAGTTAAGGCTAGTGGTTGTGGCGATCGGGTGGCAAACTGGCGGGATGTGGGTGATCACGTGGATGGAACGAAGGCTATAGTTGAGAGCACAAAGGAAGTCCACATAATCTTGCGGCTCAATGTCGTACACGAGGCCGGGGTCCATAGCCTTCTCGGGAAACACGTGACCCGCCCCTAAGTCAAATGGAGAGGCCATTTCACCCGATGCCTCGTCACCAATGGGCACCCCCTTATTATCCACCATGGAGGCTGTGGTCATTAGAGCTGACCGAACCGCGGCCGGAGACCAATCCCGATGGGTGCTCCGAAGCAGTGCCGCGACCCCGGACACGTGTGGGCATGCCATCGAGGTGCCTGATATTATATTGAACTCTGCCTTCCGAGGGTCATCGAGTAGTCCGGAGGGGCTCAATGCGGGTGTCCATGCTGCCAGTATGTTCACACCTGGCGCGATGATGTCCGGCTTGAGAACCTCCGGCGTAAACTGGCTTGGGCCCCGCGATGAGAACGAGGCCACGATCGGCGCCGGTTTCACACCTAGCTCCGTGCCACAAAACGCGATGCTAGCGACTGGGTTGCGGGAGGTAGCAATGTATTCGCCAATGGCCGATCCGGCCGAGTAGCCCACAGTTAGAGCCGGCAACACATGGGGATCGGCGACCAACCCTTCTCCTTCCATCTCCGAGTTCATGAGAATCATGCCGACACCTCCAGCCCGTCTTACCTTGGCCCCTTTGGCTGTACGTGTGTTGCCCCCACGTTGGCAAAGCACGATCTTCCCCTTGGCGAGGACGGGATCGAGGGAGCCACTCATGCACAACGTGGAAGTGCTTTCGTAGTCATCGGTCGAAGAATTCGGGTCCGCTGCATTGAGTTTGAAGCCAAGATCCCTAGCATCGGCGAGAGGGAAGAGTGTGGCATGAGGTAGGGCGGGGCCACTATAGAGCGAGACTCCAGGCAAAGAGGTACGGTTATTCCCGAGGATGACATTGGCCGGGAAGGTGCGGTCCAAGGTACTAGCACCAACGGTTGTGATCCAAGGTGCGAGGTTCGTGACACTAGCGGGAGAGGGACCCATATTTCCGCCGGATGCCGAGACGAAGATCCCATGTGACATGGCCCCGAATGCTCCTATTGCGATCGTGTCGATGTCTAAGGAAGAGATTTCTCCCCCTATGGAGAGTGAGATGACATCGACCCCGTCCGAGACGGCCCTATCGAAACCTGCCAGGATGTCGGAATCAAAACAACCCATTGACCAACACACCTTATATGCCGCAATCCTCGCCTTTGGGGCAAGCCCTTTCGCCACGCCCGTAGCATACCCGAAGAGTCCCGCATTTTCTACATAGACACCCGCCACCGTGGATGCAGTATGCGTACCATGCCCATCCGTGTCTCTCGCCGATCTCGACTCGATGGTCTCATTGATAGGTCCATTCAGTGCCTCGTTCCCACGGACAAAGTATTGAGCCCCTACAATCTTCCTATTACAAAGATTGGTCGGGAAGTCCTTTGTTCCTTCGCATGCCCCCTTCCATCGAGAAGGAGTGGGGCCGAGGCCGGCATCGTCGAAGCTTCGGCTCTCGGGCCAAATGCCGGTGTCAAGAATGCCCACGATTACTTCGGACCCGAAATCAGACTTAGGCCAAAGACCCCCCTTCACATCTAACCCAAGGAAGGCCGGTGTCCGGGTAGTGTGGACATGCTTAACCTGGTCAGGAAAAACAGCCAGCACCCCCGGGCTCGACCCTATCGCCATAGCCTCTCCCTCGGAGAGCTTCGCAGCGAATCCATGGAAGACAGTGTCATACACATGTAGAATGTGATCATTGAGCATGGAATTGGTACCATTATGAATTTGTATAGAATCACTGGACTTGCTACCATCGCTTATCTGATCAATGTCGAAGAAGGTTCGTGTAGATGATGATAGCATTACAGAAGCCATGAGAGAAGAGTACCATGTCTCATGGCTGATGAATTCGTCGGGCTTCGCTGTCCGATCCATGCTCACAATGTATGAGCTTTTCCGTGCTCTTGCTGTGGGGGATGAAACAAATACTACAATTAAGCAAAGAAGGAGGAAGAAGAAGAAGAAGTGCAACAAAAGGGAGGAAGATGAAGAAGAAGGTATGGCAGCCATGGCTGCTTAGGTCAGGAAGAATGCGAGTAATAACGATGAGTTAGGACATTGAGAGGGTTAGAGATGGACATGGAGCTCCTTTTAAGTAAAAGTTTTGGACATGAAAAGGAAGACAAACATACAACAAACAAGTTTTCTTATGCATGAATGGAGAGGTTGGGCAAGCCTCTTTCTGTGGGAGGGAAGGCCATGGAAGCTTTGGGGGGGGGGGGGGGGGGATAAGAAAGAAGGGCAGTTATGGAGAAGAAGAGGGTAGATTGTACTTGTTCTGCTGCTGCTACTGCTACTGCTGCTGCATTATTATTATTGTTGAACAGCCAGCAAAAACAGAGAAAGAGGAAGAAGAGGAGGCTCTCTGTTTCTTCTTTCTTTTCTGGTTCTTTGGTTTTGGTTTTGCGTTTGAAGTTTGGATTCACACCTTCTCATTCATTCCCCAACTCCCACGAGAAAAAGAAGAAGAAGAAGAAGAAGAAGAAGAAGACCTTGTTGGACTCCTCACCTCTCCATCACTGGTGTCTATGTATGGCATACATACATACATACATTAAATACATGTGTCTCGTAGCATGGCGTGGCGTGGCGTGGCATGTCATGTGGTGTCAGGTCATGTACTATCATGCCATGTGTTGTGTCATCTACGCAAACCCTAAACCGTGTTGGTGTTGTGCCATGTTGTGTTCGTCTTGGTCTTTGGTGTTGCGTTGTTCTTGGTCTAGGTCTAGGTCTTGGTCTTGGTCTTGGTCTTTGTGTCGGGTTGTGTTTGTGTTATTATCTTCATGGATGTTGGTGGTGATGGTGCTTCGTCATCATATTCATTAATGTTGTTGTTGTTCGTGAGTCATCATAACCTCCTCCTACCCTTGAGTTCTTCGCCAATATTCTTTTGTACGTGAATTCTGCAAACAACTTGATTTTGTGGGAACGTACATTGCACGTCCCTTGGAACACCTACGAGTGTCCAATGAAATACAAACGATTCTAATGTATGGTGTTGTAATTTTGTTATACCGCATTTAACCAACAATATACGCATTGGATCGGTTAGGGCAAGTTTTGCATAGCCATATATAATGCATCCACATACACATGTCTGGGTTTTTACCAAATTGGGTTGTGGCACCATTGCGGCGGGCTTTGAGCATGTAGCAACTTAAGATGTTGGAATGTCTATCATATCTCTCAATTTCTTCAAGATGAAAGCCACAATGGTGTGTCGGTGTCATTAGGTACCTAATGCTTAGCTATATCAATTACCTTTACTTTGAAACCAATAAAATTGATTTGCAATGAAGGAGTAGAGGCTTCCATGATTGCATGGTCTTGTTAATATTGACAACAATACCACCATTGCACATGATATAGTTAAGGAACACCAAAAAAGGCAAATTTCAAACATGATTCAAGCTCAAATATTAGATAGTGTTTTTTGAAGTAGTCCTAGGGGTTGGTTTACTTTCGGTCACCCCACATTTGCTCAACTCTTTTTCTTTGGTCATATCTTGCACGGTGCAAGAGCCCTCTTCAGAGACATTTTTGCTAGTATTGATCTTGACCTAGACACTCAAGTCGAACTTGGAGCATTTCAGAAGTTGGGGGATCCAAGTACCAAGAGACAAGTTGTTTGAGTGGAAAATTCTTTTAAAACTCAGGTCTGGTAGGATTTTCAACAGAGTCCTTTTTCTTGTCCCGATAATGTTGGATCCAAGTGCTATATTGGAAAAGCATCCAATCAATGGGGTTGAGGAAGTTCCATACATTGGGAACATGCATAAATCCATATACAAGAATTTAAGAAGAAATATCGATGAGAGAGAGAGAAGTTGCAATGGCATGTAGGCCATAAACATTATGTATGCTTGATATATATGCCCCTCGTGAATTTTAGGTGTAAATTTGTACTTACACACCATGATGTGCCACTAAAACTCTTGTTTAGGTAGAGTTGTCTCTTCGTGATGCTCTCTAATGATTCTTACTACATTTAGCAACTTCACCAATGTGGTGTTGCACGAGGTTTGTAGTGACCAAACAACTCATTGGAGTAGAATTCATGATAACTAGTGAATCAACCTATTAGGTAAACAAAATGGATAATATCAAATGAAACATAACCCCCCCCTCCCCTTCCAATAAAAAAAAAAAACAAATTAACCAACTAACCCATAAGTATGAGAGATTATTTAAACAAACCCCATACATTCATTCATCCACACACACACACTCTCGTGTCTGTAGTCATGATTTGTTTCACAAGGTGAATTTGTTCTCTACTTGACAGTAATCTCCCCCCACCCACAATTTATTCATTCAATCCTTGCAATAGCTTGGCCTCATCTCGTAAATTGTTTTTGGTCTCCCTATGGGAACAGTAGTAATTCTACCTACCCCTATATACCTACATGTACATATCAATGAGAAAAGAACACAACTCGATTGGTGGTGGTGATAAATAGAGTCACTCGATACAATCATATGAAGAAAATCGTTGATTCATGAGCATAGCGATCAATGATTAGGCGAGAAGGGAGATAGAGTGAAGAATCACATGAAGCAATCAATTGACAATGTAGCAATCGATCCAAACTATAAATCGAACGACCGAACGATCGAATAATTGATTCATCAATTGAACGATCGATCGACTCATTGATTCATCAATTAATTGATTGATTGATCGATCGGCCGATTCATTAATCAATCGCGGAAACATGTTTGTTGTTTGAAAGGTCCTCTTTAATTTAACAATTAGAGACAATTAATTACTCTTATTATTATTATGAATTATTACTGCATGACGAATGGTGTGGTGTGTTCGTTGGTTCCTCTTCTTCTTCTTCTTCTTCGTTTAACGATGCGTTCTTACTGATTCATCGCCATCGCCATCGCCATCGCCATCGCCACAGACTGTTTTCTTCCCATGGACGATGGAGGAGGAGGAGGAGGAATCACGCTGGTATTTCTTTGCTTTTCTTCCCTTTATTCATTTTCTGTTGTTTTTTTTAAAAACCTCGGCTAGAGGAACGCACCGTTTCAAAGCATTTGGTAGTCTTCTTCGTCTGCGCCTCCTAATTTCCATCTCGGTAACATAAATAGGCCAATTCATGTCATTCCTTTTTTTTCATTTCTGTCGTTCTAATAGAGGAATATACACAATTTCCATCTCGGTAACATAAGGAGGCCAATTCATGTCATTACGTTTTTTTCATTGCTGTCGTTCTAATAGCGGAAGATACACCATTCCCCTCTTTTCAATATATTGCTGGAGCCTTAAAAGTTGGCTTTTCTTCCTTCTTTCTTTTCTTTCTCAGGCTATGCTTCAGAAAGTAGGGGTCGATGCATGGCTCAGAGCGCATGGGAAAACTGTTCGGCCAGAGTTAACAAAGAAGCAAAAGCAGGAGCTCAAGGAGTGCTTCGATCTCATCGATACCGATGGCTCTGGTAAGTCCTTAACATACATTCATTGTTAACTTTTGACACAGACAAGGCTTCCATGAAAAGTAAGTTGGTTAGACAAAGCATTTATGTCAAGGTATGGTTCAATACATGTCATGAGTGAATAAAACCGTCCTAGACTTATTTCATCGTATTTGATGCTGATGCATCTGATAAGTTCCGTTTCAGTTTACTTAAATATATGTGCAATATGATGTATTTATTGTGCTTGCATCCATGGACTACTCAAATGGTTCACGTGAAATGTAAATAGGATTGTCATTGTTCGGTGTATGCTCACATGGAGTTACAAAAACCATTCTGGACATGGGCAAGGCTCGATTGTATGCCCACATGGAGTTTTGATGTAGACAAGTAAAACTTTCTCTTTAGCATGTCGAAATATCTGCCACAATAGACTTTGCTGATATTTTTGAATATGAACAGGTTTTCCTGTCTATAAGCTTTTAAAAAACCTAGTTTTATATAAAGAAACATATAAATGTTTACTGGTTTAGGCAAGGGCAAAGATCCAAGGTCTGGTTTTCCATAAATTTATCCAGTAAATTTATGTGAGCCCTGTTTCTTAACTCACACGAACATATAATTGAACCATATCTTGCCACACATGTTTTGCCTTAGCAATTTATGTTTGGAAGAGGTGGTGGTTGGTTATGGGACGAATGCTAAAACTAAGTTTGTGATGTTCCACTTTGCATGCTTTGTAGAGGCTGGCTTGAACACCTGCATCAGTGTTTGGGAAAAATGATGCCCCCATACTCCTCTAGATGCCAGTCAATGTTTTGAACTTGCCAGGTGGGAATATATAATAAGAACAAAATATGACATAAACATATAGAATTCGTCAACTAAATTCCTAGAAATATGTCATATTTTCTCATGATATCCTATTGTAAGGATGGAGGGGCTAAAGCTTAGTCTGGCATAAGCCACTTTGGATGCCTTGTAGAAGGTGACATGAATACCTTATGGTAACAATCTGGCTCATCGTTGATGTACATTTATACCTTCTCAGCCTTTTGCCGTTCCAGGAGCTATTGATGCTGTAGAGTTGGTAACAGCTTTTAATGTGTTGGGAATGCATGTGAAGAGATCTGAGGTGGAGAAGATGCTGGCAGAGGTGGATGCAGATGGTTCTGGGGAGGTGCATTATACTATTTTCTTTAAGCTCAATATGGATTTTTTGGTGTGATTATGGCGTTATTTTTAAGCATGACTCAATAAGGACCCAGAGCCATGAATCTACTGTTTGCATAACTGTAGGTTGAATATCCAGAGTTTGTGCAAATCATGACCTCGAAATTGGATTCCCAAGTACAAGAAGGTGACAATACAGAGGGTAAGATTAATTTTATCATTGATCCCATATATTAAAAAATAAAACATGCTTTATGGTTGATCATTTTGGATGCTGGAATATTGTAGAGAAAGCAGCGAAGCAGACCCTTCCTTTTCAACTTCTTGCTCAAGCATATAGGAGGAAGAAGGTTTCTTTTCATTACTAGCAATAATGGCCAAAATATAATTCTATTCTGGAATATTGTTAACCTGTTACTGTAATTATAATCGGAACATAATACTTCATTTGCTTTTTCGTAATGATTTTCCGCATAGATCAGATATAAAGAATCAGCAATGTTTTCTTTTTCTATTTCTTTCAGCTGATGGAGGCAGTAATGGGTGGGGATAAAGCTGCTCAAGAACGTCTGAAAGCAAAGGCTGAAGAGGCAGAAGCTGAACGTCAAGCCGTTCTCCGTCTCATGGAAGCTGAGAAACAAAATCCAGTTTCGCCAACATCTTTTTATATGTTACTACCTCCCTTGAAAGTGTTTATCAAGATTGAAATACTGGTTCTAATGTATCAAACCATTACTTCCACAGGCTCTTCGTTATGATAATAAGAAGTCGCGGACTATCTCAGATGTTAAGTATCATGTTAGAGTCTACCCTATTTTCTGCATTACTGGAAGCTCTCATTGCATTTTGTTTTAGGATGTGCTTCTTTTACTGCCTAATAATGTTTTTTAGGTGTCTTGATTAATATTTGTGATGTATTTGAGACAAAAAAGGCATTCAAATGTCCTCATTTTGAATGAAAACTAGAAGTGGGCAGTCTCACAGGTTTCATGCTTACATTCTAGAAGCATTTCATTTATCTCCTTCCTGGCCTCATTACCTTTTAGGGCTATTAGTGGACTAGTTATTCGATTCCTCTGGTTCGTCACATCGGTGGACAGATATCATACTTTCTATCTTCGTTGTTTTTTTTCCTCTTAACCACACTCTACCCTTTCATCAACCTGCTAGTTGTTCGTAAGTCAGGACTCAGATTTGCCCCTTGTTTTTCTTACTCTTAGGATGTTTTGCACATCTTTTTACTAGTTTTCCGTTGACATTGCTCATATGAGTGTGCTAATGTGTGTGCTAAATCATGATATGATTTGTGATTATTTTGATGTCACTTAGTTGTATTCAACACATTGATAAATTCAAGCTTCAAGCTTTCCTCGTGGGATAATTGGTATTTGTCATCACATTTATGTTGTTTGTGGATGCTTCTTGTTATCATGTGACATGTGGAGTTTCCTTCTCATGTTGACGCTTCAAATTCAGGAATTTCTTGTTTTTTATTTCACTGGTATTAAGAGTTGGAACATTTCAAACACGTTTTCTTCATCTGGTATTTGGGGGCAGATTCTACGATGCCTTGTGCACACAACTTTGATGAAATATTTTTTGATATAATGATTGTAACATTCTGGGTCTCATAGGGCACTTTGACCTCTCTAGAGATACGCTAATATAATATTTCTTTCTACAGAAACTCATGGTTGTGGGTACCTTCGGCGGCATTTTAAACTGAATGTTTTTCCGTTATTCAACACATCCACTCATTGGGTTATATTTTGGCTGTAAGTAGCATGGTCCATCTCATCCTCTTTAGTCGCAAAATAACTACCTCCTGGTTGGAGAAGCTGTAGGTCTTCGACTTTCTCATGATCTTTTTCTTCAGTGCATTCAAATTAGAATGCTGTTTGTGACAGCTTTCTGACTTCAGACAGGGTGTCAGATGATTTCACTGAAACAGTTCTGCAGAATACTTGTGTTCTCATCTTTAGTTTTTTCAGTGCATTCAAATTAGGATGCTGTTTGCAACAACTTGTGCCAGATGTTTTCACTGAAACAGTTCTGCAGAATACTTTGTGCTCTCATCTTTAGTTGCTTCAGTGCATTTAAATTAGGATGTTGTTTGAGATAGCTTTGTTGTACATATTGGTTTCTTATTTATGAACTTTACCAGCTGGGATGGTCACATCTTCTCAGAGTTATCCACATCATTGTGTCGTTAGAAGTTGTGGGACATGAATCTTAAACTTCCCAGCTTGTGACTCTGCATTGTATTACCTGACCAGTTCTTGCTGTATAGATGAACCCAGCGATGATGTTGCCATTTATTTTAGGATCCACCTCTCCCTCTGCCTTATGATTGCTTTTTTCTGTGTACACACAAAAATAACATAAGCTTTCCAGAGATGAATATGGGTAAAACCTTCACAACTATGAAAGCATCTAAACAGTATCCTAACTTTGGTTTTGAAACATCATTACCATCTATCTAGTCTTGCTAACTTCCCATGACACATTTAACTTCAGAAAGTCATGTGTTGGAAGGAGTTACTTAATTGTTGGCTCTGGGCTTTCTTGCAGAAAATGAAAAAAGCTGAAACTCGGAAGAAAATGGAAAAAGGTTTCTCGTAATCCCTCTTTTTGTTATGCAATTTCATGTTAAAAATTTCTGGTTTCTATATTTATGTACTGGGTCGCTATAAATAATCAGGAGGCAATCAGGAGGCATTTGTGTCTTCATTTTTCTTTATTAGAAACACAATATAACTTGCATGCGTTTCTTACAAATTGAGTAAGTCAGTTTGCAAATATCATAAATATTTTCACCTGTAACTTATGATCCTTAAAAAAAGGTCACAGGAATTCAATTTGATGGCAAGAACATATGTTTTCTCTAGCACGCTCTCTTTTAGGTAAATGTGCACTCTTATAGATAAAAGAGGACCCACTCGGAACTTTACCTTTCTGCTGTCTTCTCATCTTTATTTGCCACATCTTTTCTGTGTACTCGTGAGCTACCTCAGATGTTGAGGGTTCCTCATTTTTAGCTTTCTTTTTTATGGCTGGGTGTAACAACTCAGCAAAAAAGACCTCGTCATGTAATTGGGTAGAGCGTTCTCCAAAGGCTTCCATTCTCTTGTGTAAGTCTTCAGTTTCTTTTGTGAAAACTTCTGATATCAGCTTTTCTTTGATGCATTTCCTGACGTTACAGCCATAGACTGCCTCTGCCCAACTTGCTTTGTAATCATCCTTGACATTGTTATTGAGTTTGGTGTCTCCAGCTTGCATCATTACTTCACGCTTCTACATGTCTTTACACTCTTCTTGATAAGAGCTCATAAATGAATTGTATTTCTAAAATTTACATGTAATCAGTCTTGGTCTTCGAAGAACGATGAATCCCTCAAGTAAACTCCTAATTTCTCTAGGAATGGACCATGTATTATGTGTGATAAGATCCATAATGATTGACATGTGACTGTCATTCTGATGATAGTGTATAATAGTATATGCAACCGTAAACCATAGTAGTGGGTGTGTACTTCCATGCGATATCACTTAGTAAAATCGGGAATATGGTGTAGTGCCCCAAGCTCCGAGGCAAGCTTGCCTCTGCTGCCATGGAAGAACAAGTTGTAGCATCCCACTGACTCTTCTGGGTATTATGCCACTTAGTGCCCATTGAATCTCTCCCTTTTAATGTGAGGAATGTTATTGCTGTAAAAGTCTCATTCAAAGAGACCATACAACATATGATCTAGGACAAAAATTGTGAAGGCCTCTAGGAGTATGTATCAGGAGTGTATAACTTGGGATCAAGCCTGTAGTTTATAACACAGAATGTTGGAGAAACTATGAGTACTACAGATATGAAACAAACTATGAGTGCTATAGAAGATCATTTGGGCTGGATATGAACATGTAGTCCAGGCACCAACAGCCCTGGTTCTGTTAAGTTGATACTAGTTGGTGAACAGTAATGCGAGAGCAGGTTTCAAGTACATGGCATAGGTTTTCATTCCAATGATTGGGATATCTCTTCATTTGTTTTGGCTGCGCATCCCATTTTCTGTGGCTAATTTTATAGAAGATAGGTTAATGCAATTAAGTACTGACAGAAGTTATGTTCTCAGTGGAGATCCTGCCAGATTATGTTGTAGAGAACCTAGATGACGAATTAAAACACATTATTCTTGAGTCTTGTGACAAGAAGGAGAGCAGAGTTAAAGATCAAAATGACACACAATCACCATCTTCACAGACAAAAGCACACTGTGAAAAACGTAAGAACTATTATTTTCCAAAGTAAACTTCTTGTTTGAGAACTCTACTTAAAAGTCCTTCATGTGAGGCAGAAATAGCAGAACCTAGAACTGGATCTTCAAATAGTCTCCACAAACAAGATACTGCGGAGCTTGGTCAACATAGATCTAGAGTACAGCACATTCTTTTAAAAACTTGAGAACTTTTTAAAGTTTTAAAATTTAGTAATTATTTTATATTTTATTTTAGTTATTCCATGTGGTGCAGGTGCGCCACAAACCTGTGTTGGAACGACAATTGCTACATTTAAGAGCTGTCAAATCCATTTATGAGTACTTGCACAAATAAATATACAGCTTATGAATCATTTATTTTTGTTGATTAGTATTTCACTGTTTGATCATGTTGTAGTGACAGTAATTAACCAAGCATATTTACTCTTGTTTTTCCCTGATAAAGTTGGTAGAATGGGCACTGTCTACAGATGGCATTGAAGTATAAATATTCTTTTTAAAGCTTCCACAAATAAAATCAGGATGCATGCAATCTTTTTCAGGTCTTTGAGGAACAGCATGGCAATGCCGATGTTGTAAAACCATCATCTTTTAGGAATAAACACTTTGGTGTGAGCATGACCTCTTGGACTTCGAACGCACAAAGCTCTAAGTCATAGAATCCTTCCCTAAAACCAATTACCCTTAAAAGAAAGGCAGTAACTCTATTTGAACATGTTAGTATCACCAACCTTACGGCCTACTTCCGTGATCACATTTATTGAAGATGCAAATGAGATACAGTGGTATATATATTATTCATCATGATCTTTTTCCTAGTATGCCATCCTCCATATGTCACATGATGCCTCTATAGTGGACATAAGAAAATCACAACGTGCTTTTTCTAGAGTTTTTATGGAAGAAAGGTTGGTTCCTTATTCAGGAATTTTGACTCCTGTTGGCTGTTGAGGTTAAACACCCAGATTAAAGGTTGGTTCCTTATTAAGGAGTTTTGACTCCTGTTGGCTGTTGAGGTTAAATAACACCCAGATTAAGTAATGACAGAGAAATATGTACTGGGCAATTATTCCACATGGCTCAGATGTAAAATATTATTATTAGATGTACAAGGATGGGAAACATTGCAAGAAGTTTGTCATACAATATGCATTCATCTTGCATAACTCATATATTAAACACAAAAATAGCCTACCTGAAGTTCTTTTCATTATCAATCCTTGCTGGTTCCTTGAGTTTATTAAGAGATATGCACAGCTATACATGTAGTAACTTTTAGGTTTGATAGGCCATTTTGAACTCTTTCTTAGATGGTTTCTACCATTTCGTTTCTCTGATGTTAGTGAAACTCCATTTTGCAAGTCCACATGCTTTCAACCTTCATCTTGAGGGCAAGTGTTGAGGGCAAGTGTGATGAAAAGTGTGTTTTCATCTTCATCAATGTATATTGTAGGCATCTTCATCTTGGTGATTAGTTTCAATTGTGTTTCTTATGTACAATTCCTTGTGTCTCAATCAGATCTTGTTCAATTAGCATGTCAGAAATCATGTCTTCTAATCAATGGACACCATTTTACCTCTTTCATATATAACATTTCTTTCTTTCGGTTTTTCTATACATGGATGATTCTTGATCTTTTTACTGCAAGTGGAGAAACTTCTGCAAATGTCCAGAGTCATTGAGAGCTAAATTATGACCTAGTATCTTCATGTTCATCTTGGCAAGGATTTGCAATGGCATTTTGTTGTGTATAAAACTCTGACATGTGATTAATAAGGTCTTTCTTCAGGTAGCATGCTCGAAAGCATGCCTTCCTATCACCAAATTCCCAGAATATCTGCTAGCACCCAACAAATTGTTCCACATTTTGGGAGTAGGGCAGCATGGCATCTTCTTGATCATTTCGAATGCATTGTCAAGTTGCCCAATGGAAGAAAAAAAATGAACAATACATGTAAAAAGTTTGTGAATGGAAATAATACCTTTGCTCATCACTTCAAAGTATGTCTCATGTTTTTGCAAATGGCCGAACTGGCCACATGCACTAAGAGTAATTGCAAACACAACTTCATCAGGTTTGACACCCTCTTCTAGCATCCTATTATATACACAAAAAACATTGACACTCTCTCCAAGCTGAGCATAACCTGCCATCAGTGTGGTCCATGCTACAACATCCCGAATTGGTAATCTAGAAAATACTTCTTGTGCCTTATCCAGACAGCTACATTTGGCATACATATCAACCAAAGCTTTGCCACAAACAATGTCTTGTTCAAGTAACCCTCTTCGTTCAATTTCTATGTGCATTTCTTCACCTTTGTTTATGGCTCCCATGCTACCACACGCTTTCAATCCAGCCAGAAATGCCATTGCATCTGGAGCAATACCATCAAGTTGCATTTGTTCAAAACATTCTATTGCTTCCTCAGCAAGCTCATGTTCTATAAACCCTTTGATTAATAAGGTCCATGACACTATGTTTCGGTCAGATAATCTGTCAAACACTTCTTGTGCTTTTTCTAGCAAGCCACATTTGACATACATATCAATCAATGCATTAACAACTTCAGGGTCTCTTTCCAAGTATCCTAATCTTTCTATCTCGGAGTGCATTTCACGGCCTTTTGACATGGCTTGAATGCTGCTACATGCTTTCAAGCCACAAATGAATGTTACGACATCAAGATGGACATTATGGAGTTGCATACTTTCGAAACATTTGATTGCTTGCGAAGCATATCCATGCTCAGAATAACCAGTGATTAATGCATTCCATGTGTATGTATCAGGATCAGAAACACGATGAAATATATTTTCTGCCATGTCAACATAGCCACATCTTGCATACATATCCACTAGGGCATTGCCAATTGTAACGTTTTGTGAGGATAATCCACGTCTTTCGATCTCACTATGAATCTCTTTTCCCTTTTCGATGTCTCTCACACTGGCACAAACTTTCACTAAGGCAACAAATGTAACGGCGTCTGGTGATAAGCCACTAGCTTGCATCTCTTTTAGACACTTGAATGCTTCTTTACTACATGCTTGTTCAACATATCCTGAAATTAATGTGTTCCATGAGACGAAATCCCTATTTTGGAGCTTGTTGAATATTTCTCGTGCTAGATCAACCAATCCAAATTTCGCATACATATGAATCATGGCATTACCAATTCCAACACTTGGACTTCTATCCAGAAACCCTAGTTTTTCTATATCTCTACAAATTTCTTTTCCCAAATCAATGGCATCTATGTTGATGCATGACTTTAGGATGCCAACAAATGTGGCATCATTGGGAGAGATGCCTTCAAGTTGCATCTGTTTGAAGCATAAAATAGCTTCTTTATTGAAACCGTAATCAATGTATCGCGAGATCAATGTATTCCAAGCTACCACATCTTGCACAGGATACATATCAAAAATATTTCGTGCCTTCTCAATGAATCCACATCTACTATACATATCAACCAAAGCACTACCAACGTACCTGTTCTTAGTCCTTTCCTCTAAAATCCCAAGCCTCTCCATTTCACCGTGGATTTCTTGACCTTTCTGAAAATCTCCAATGTTTCCACATGCTTTCAAGAGGCATACAAAAGTGACAACATTAGGAAAGACACGATCTACCTTCATTTCCTTTAATAATTTCAAAGCTTGCTCACCATACCCATGATCTGCATATCCTGAGATAAGAGTAGTCCAAGAGACAACATCTCGAAGAGGAAGAAAATCAGACACATTCTGTGCTGCAGGAAGGAAACCACATTTGGCATAGAAACTGATTATGGCGTTGCCGATGAAGAGATTACTGTCTAAAAGGCCTGTCTTCACGACCTGAGAGTGGAGGAAATGGCCCCTTTCTCTGTCATTGAGCTTTCCACAGAGCTTCAGTGAGGAAACGAGGTCTGCTGCGAGGGCCATTCTTCCTCTTCCTCTTCCTCTTCTTCTTTCTTCTTTCTTTCTGGTTTTTATATATTACAAATATGACCCCATTTATTTCAGAATCTACATTATATAACCCTCTCTCCCTCTTTAACGATGAAAACACACATTTTGTTTTTGAAAAAATATCCTCCATTGGTATTAAAATTAAAGTGGCCAGAGGCAATATACAAAAATAGTCCAATCTTTCTAGGTAAAGATAATTACATTTCGCACACCCACAAATTCCATTCTCTCATAAAGCTTGAGAGCTTCATCATCACCATTTACATGCTCAACATATCCTGATATTAACGTATTCCATGTTACTATGTTTTGAGCTAGAAGAACTAGATCTCTTTCTAATATTCCCTCTCTGGCAATGTCAATTATATTAATAAATGTGTGTTAAAAATACTACAGTTTACAATGGGTGTCACCTTGGAGTATGAGTAGTGGAACATATTGAGTTGCCAATAAGCAAGACGAACACTCTATCAAGGAAAGACTTTTTACTTGCTCTAATAAAGAAAATTGTCACATTAGTACTCCCTTTAACCTTCATATGTAGGCTTCCACTCCATGCCTACCCTCAAATACAAAAGCATTGCGTATATCCCAATTATGACGTAATCCCCAATACCTAAGAAATAGGAAAAGGATCTCCATTTCTAATTTTGGGTCGCCTTGTGTTAAGTGTGCAAACACCCATTGTTTTGGCATCAAATAATATCATGACAAAACTTGTCTCATTTGAGAAATCTAAAACAACTAACAATCAATGAAACAATGAGTATTATCTTCCACTTGAATATTACAAAAGAAAGATTTTCCGATTGCTATTCCACATCGCTTTATAGTTAATCCCAAAGGCAAACCCCCTATAACGAACCTAAAACATGGGGGTTGCAGGTGCCAACATCAATCGTGACTCCTTGCCCCCACTCGTTTTGGGCTTCTTGAGTACTCACTTCGGGACCGCGATTCGGTTGGGACTCTCTTGGGACACCACACCCCCAATCATAACTTTCCAAGTGAAGACCTTTGCTACTAGTGACAATTTAGAATGCCAAATACGTTTTAAGATATGCCACCATCCATCATTACAGTATATACTTTCCATTCTTGTTCAACCTTAGATGATAGTCATCGAAGAGACTCAAAGGAGCAATGATACGAGAGATTAGTGGTCACTTGTAAAGACTGTGTTTGATCCCATAAACACCAATCAACCCTTAGTTGCTCTTATGTTTGTAGAGGTAAAGGACCTTACATCAATGTAAATATTTTGTAGTTGTTGCCAAATAAACCCATCATTGGGTGGGATGCATAATAATCGTCGTGCTTCAACACAGTCCAAAATTCTTTGAGATCTAGCCTCAACTATATCTTTCGCTACTTTCACCCCCAAATGATACAATATCTTCTTTCCAACCCAACATAATAATCAAGAAGACACAAGTAACTCTTTTTGCAATAATTACAATGCTCTCTACTAGATTATGGTTTCCATGCAAATAACGAGAACACTTTATGCATAGATAAGTCCATATATTGCATTCCCCCCAAGTGTTTAGGGGTTGCTAGATTGTTCCGCACAACACATGTGATTCCCATCTTTTCCCTCTTTCTCCACAATAATTATTGAAGATGTTGAAAAATAGAGTTCAAATCCTTCTTTGTCCATGGCAACAATGGCAAGTAACATAATATCATGGGTTCCATAATACATTGTACAACCTTTAAGCATATGTGAAATGACCAATATTGTGTCTTTCAATACATGAACATGTCCCTTAACTTACTAGATATTCATTCAATCAATTGATCATTCGTAACATTCATTCCCAATAGATATCCCAAGGGTTGAAAAATAGAGCCTTGATTAACCACAAATCTTTGTCATCCTAGACATTCCAAATCTCTTTTAGTACATGATATGAGACTATACTTCCTCTAATTAATATGTAATCCAAAAGCCAATGCAAATTGGTTCCATACAAGCATCCCCTTCTCAAGATTTTCACGCGAGGTTTATAGAAACATGAAAGAATCATTTGCCAAAGCTTGTGCTACTAGTTGCCCCCCATATGGAAGGTGTAGACCCACAATGTCACCATAAACTGCAAGCCTTGATAACATTACTAACAATGGATGAGTAACAATAGCAAACAACAATGGACTAAGTGGGCATCCTTGACAAATAGATCTCGTGAGGGTAATATCTTATGTAATTCTCCCATTAAGCATTACTCAATACACTACATCCTATCTTAATATGAGGCAAGATATAAATGTTCCAAAGCCAATTGTAAACATTAACACGGAAACAAAGGACCGATAAAAATGATCATAAGCTCTCTCCAAATGTAATTGTACCATAATCAATTCTTGATGAGCATATCAATCCATGGCCGTTTGAACATTCAACACATTAAGCAATATATTCCTAATTGCAATCAAACCATATTGGGTGGGATGTATCAACTGCGACAAATACTTTTGTAATCAATTTGTCAAAACCTTGTAAATATCTTATACAACCCCTCAATCAAAGAAATAAGTCTCCATTGGTAAAATGACTCGGGAGATACCACCTTCAGAATTAATTTAATGAGACCAACCTTCGAGGGTCGAGGTATACAACTAGAATACCAACAACATTGAAACATCAAAGTTAAGGACCCCTTTAAAATGTTGGAATATTGCTTCAAAACTTCATTTGTCAAGTCATGCCAACCACTAGGAAGATGGCTTAAAACCATGTCCAAATGATACTCTGTGAAATTTGCACCCAATTCATTAATAAGAAGGTCTTGCACAATACATCCAACCACATCATAAATTTCATGGTGTGCTCTACTCACCTCATTTGCCATAAACAATAGTGGGTCAATCAATTATTACAGCAAGATCCATTATAAAATCATCCCCTTGCTTCACATGTATCACATTAGATCGAGCATAGGTAGATCGTAGGACTTAACACTTGGGAAAACAAATGAGATTGACATCGATTATCAATGCGCCCATCCTTGAGTTGGTGCAACTTAGCATAATGATAACTTCGACATTGTAACCGAGAAATAATGATGTGCAATTGCATCTAAATATCTAAAAGGTTATCTAATGGTATATGTATAAATAATGCATTACACCTAGGAGAACTTGTGACAATTGTTGAAGAAGACCCTATCGTTGTTGGGCATTAGTTACCCCATACATACAATGAATGAAACTTAATGTTTCGTAAAGTCGTATCCCATGCTTTTACTCCTTTATTATCCACTTGTGAAAATTTCACTAAAATTTGCTCCGTGAGAGAATCAAAGTGAGGTTGAAGCAAAATACAAGAGTTAATGTGCAATACTTTCCAAGTAAGAATTTATACATGTCAACTACATGATTTCAAACCTCCAAACAAACAAGGAAGGTGTCTGAAGTTTCCACATGTCGTAGAACTACCATACAAAGTTATGTTGGTAAAAAGGAATCATCATGCATCACATACATTTTATCTAACTGACTCCATGTTTGTTTATGTTGGACAAATTGGAAGGTAAAACATGGATCATTCCCATGTAACCATGTCCATACATCTAGCTTAAGAACCTCCATAGTCAATTGAAAACCAAGCAATTTGGTTAGAATCATCCATCATGGACTGAGATTCATCAACACACATGTTAAAATCACCCATAAGTAATCTTGGGCAGCCCACAAATAGGGTCTGAAGGAGTGGGGCCCATAATGCAATACATTAAGTGACTTGGTTAGGGGCATAAATCCCCACCAACCATACAACTTCACCAAAATAAGTGATTTCTATAACAAAAAATTGGCCATAGGGATCATTATGCATAACTAGAGGATAATATTTGTATCGTGCACAATTAGTACCACACCTAAATAATGATGACTAAGATGTCTTGCATAGAATGATGAACATCCATGTAAATGTATTGTGAACCCTACTAACTCGTGACAGTCATGCTCAACTGCACATAATCTCTCTCTCTCTCTCTCTCTCTCACACACACACACACACACACACACACACACACACACACACAATTTCTCTTCTCATCTCCTTGGGATGAAGGGACAGCATGGGAGGGGAGGGGGTTATTGAGAGAATAAAGAACAAACAAAATGTGGAGGACTAGAACGTGCAACATCACTAGTAGCTCTGAAGCTAACTGTCTCGTCTCGATTGCATATGAAAAGACTAATTACATTAGTGTATGCACGTTATGTCTGCATTGAAATTTGGGTGGTTTGAGATCTTGTCGATTCTCCTTTGCCCCCCAGATCTCCACGCATGTGTTGCCCACAACCGTACCATGTGAGGTTTACAAGGGAGGGGCTAGCCCTAATTGGTAAGTCAAGCAATGGTTAGGGCTAATAATAAGGATGGTTCTGCCACTCAAGGATAGCCCATGTATACATGTTAACATCAGCCAAATCTTCAGTATAACATATCTAATGCACTGTATATTTGCAAGCTTGGTTGATCCTCAATCATCATGTAGAGTGTAAAGACACAAAAGACATGCATGACAATTGTTGGACATATTCACTTTAAGATCCTCTAACACCCACAGATTGTTATTAGAACTTTCTTCGCCGCTAGCTTGAATGGAGATCAATGTGGGGTTGTCAATAGGGTAACAGGGAGCATTGATATTCCACATCAGGCATCACAAAAGATTGTATGTACTAATGAATTCCTGAGAAATGCGAACACACCTTGGTGTAGCTCATTAAGGTCGCGGGGTTCAGAAGGGGACAGACTACTCTTCGGAATATAGGTAATAATGCAAGTATGTATGTATTATTAACTAACTGCTAGTTTTAATAGGTCGCTAAATTAATTCGATTAATTAGCGGTTAATCGAGACCTTAATCATCAAGTCATTAAGCACGAAATGGGTAATTAAAGAAATGAATGAAAATAGGTCGCTAAATTAATTTGATTAATTAATTAGCGGTTAATCGAGACCTTAATCATCAAGTCATTAAGCACGAAATGGGTAATTAAAGAAAATAGGTCACTAAATTAATTCGATTAATTAATTAGCGGTTAATCGAGACCTTAATCATCAAGTCATTAAGCACGAAATGGGTAATTAAAGAAAATAGGTCACTAAATTAATTCGATTAATTAATTAGCGGTTAATCGAGACCTTAATCATCAAGTCATTAAGCACGAAATGGGTAATTAAAGAAATGAATGAATGAATTACTTAGTTAATAATTTGCTTGAAAAGCTTTTCCGAGAACCTAAGGGCACACACACACACACAGAAATTGTCTCTCCTTTCTTCACAGCTATGGCGATGGCTTCTTCCTTCAGCCGCCGCGTCTCTGCTCTCGCCCGCACACAGACTACCTCAGTACCTACGCGTCCCTCTGTCCGTTCCTTCTCTGCAGGTATGAATCCTCTCCCTCTCTTTCTCTCTCTCTCTCTCTCTCTCTAGTTCTGTGCAGGAAGTTTTGATGAAGAATCTGTTGCCTTCGGACTTAGATCGCTCCATGTAATTCTCCTTGTCGGTTTTGTTTCTTTCTGCGCTTGTTCTGTTGATGAAGATGGACAGAATTCCCGCATCGCACGAAGGAACAGTCCTGTTTTCAGGGTTTGCATGGCCGAAACAAATGTAGTTTTCTAGGGTTTTAGGTCGACGCACATTTTTCTACTTTCTCCGCGTTTCGTACATTGATTCGGGTGGGGGATGCTCTGGTGACGACAGTCAGAAGCTCTGCACGAACGTAGAAACAGTTGGAATTCACCCTCTGATTCCTGTCATGATAATATGAAGAACGTAATAATAAGCTCTGCATGAAATTTGATCATATTTCTTTTAGGGTTTAGACTGGTCATGTAGATCTCTACTTACTTTTCCATTCCCACTGCGTCGTATGCTGTGATACAATGATGATATTCTGATGAAGACGGGCAGAAGATCTTTTTGGAACTAAAGGAGCTAGATAGGAAATAAAATCAGTTATTGTTTGAGATGTGTAAGGGTTGATCTCTTCAGATTTCCCTCTGTGCTTTGTGCTGCGGTTAGTTTTAATGGTCAGATGATTAGAACCTCTCCATGGAAGTAAAAATACGTAGGGTTTGCATGGTTCAGGTATTATTTCTGCAGATTTCGTTCCCTCCCCCGTTTGTGTCGTATGTATTCCGAATTCATGATTATTTTCTGATGAAAACTACCAGACATACTGCATGCAAGTAGGAGTATATAGGGCTTTCGATGGCTGACGTATAATTTCTAATGGTTTTGATTTCGATATCTTTGTGCGATGTACTCTATAATTGTGATGATCCTCTGATGAAGATAATCAGAAGCTCTCCATGAAAGTCCAAGCAGTTTGCAATTAATGTGGACATGATTTTTTTCTTTAGGGTGTAGTTAAATGATATACAATTTTTGCAGTCTCCCTTGCATGATGTACACTATAGGTTAACTGTAAGCATGCTTTTCTTTTTAGCATTTCGAGCTTACACCCTAAATTTTGTACTTATGCAAACAGTTTTCTAAATAAATGTAACCCATTTCCTTTGAGGCAATGCATAATATATTCTTGTTTAGTATTGTTTGTAGTGGAATGCTACTTTGTTATTATTATCGCATAACTCACATCTCGTGAAAAATGTTAACCATCTTATCACTTGCAAAGTGGTTCATCTGGAAGATATGACATTGATATATCCATAGATGGAAATATGTTTCGAGTATGCTTCGTGGACTCAAATATCTAGAATGCATCTCACCAACATATAAAGGTCTCTTGAGTGTGAAGGAAATCATAACATGTCATTGGTATTCATGGTTTCATTATATCTTGTTTCAAGTACTGTTGCATGAAGTTCAAATTTCAAAGCATTTTGTAAACATTCATTGTGTTTGGGATGTCATACAATATTTAATTTTGTCTCGTTTTTACAATTATGTAATTTCTAGATCCATTGTAGATTTCTAATCTTATTGGTTTGATGGTCTTAGATCACCATGGGCCACCCAAAGTCAACTTTTGGCAAGATCCAATGTCACCTTCAAAATGGAAAGAAGAACATGTAAGTGGGAATTTCATCTCTTCGTCATATCCTTGACCTTAGAAAGTTTATTTCATCATGTGTCTGCAGATGTAGATAATATATATTGTGTGTAATATTTTACATGCTCCATATATTTTATTTAACAGTTTTTTCTCTTCCTTACTATTAGACTTCTTTATTACAGAGTCAAATCATCACTGTTCCATTACATAATAGCAAAAAAGAAATGAGTCTCAAAAAGAGACATTACATCTTCATCTGTTGATTAATAACATGAATTAATGAGCTTTTTGGCATGTTAAGTAAATATTATCTCATGTCAGAGCAGAAGCATTATTTTCCAGTCAGTAGCTTATGATGAAAAATAGAGAACATGTGGTTTTCATATGTTTGGCTTTAATAAAGCTAAGCTAATTCATTAAAGTTGATGGACTTAGAAGGATGATAAACTGAGTTCAAAAATTTGAATATAAAAATAGTTTGTACAATGCTCTATATAGTTATGAAGGGGCAAGATGCAATGTAGCTCTGGTTGTGTGTACCTCTTGTGTAGCATGATGAAAGCAATAACATGGTTATTGTGATGATGAATAGAGAGCATGCAGTAAGTATAGGTTTGAAAAAGCTAAGCTAATTCGTGAAAGTTGATGGATCTATAAGGATGATAAAATTGAATTCAAAATGTTAGTTTGTCCAATTTGTTAAAGTTCAAAAGGAATAAGATGCAATGTAATTCTTATTGTCTGTGCTATAAATATAGCACGATGAAAGCAATGACATGGTTTTTATGCTCACTACAGTTTGTACTTCTCTCTCTTGCTGGATGGGGTCTTCTTGGATATGGTGTTGCCAAAGCTTTCTCGTCTTTGAAAAAGCCACGTGCAAAAGAAGAGGTAAAACTGTCAATGAGATTATTTAACACATTTTTGGGGATAAAGTTTAGGTGAGGTGCTGATTTTTTCTTTCTTTCTTCAAAACCCCTTAAGACTTCATTCTTTCCTTTTTGGTTAATCCCTCTCCATCTATTATATGTTATTCCTCAAAACACCAAAGGCTTTATTCGTTCCTTTTTGGTCAATCCCTCTCCATCTATTATATGTTATATGGAGTAATTGTATGCTAATTCGAACCCGTTTTTCTAGTTTTAGGGTAGTAGGGGTAACCACGGGAATTTGGGGATATAATGGAAACTTAGAGCCATTTGAGGATATAAATAAAACAATGGGTGTAATCCAGAGATTTTGTCTAAATTTCAGCAAGGTAATACGAAAAACATAATCGATAGTTTTCAAGTTTTACCACTTTTTTTCAGGTTCATGTGCATCACTAGCTGATTCTCATTGAAATAATCGTGGACATCACACGTCTGATCTTTTTCTGCAAAGGTGACTCGAGCTTTGAAACAGTTTAATAATGAGTCCAGATTTTTAGGTTCATCAGGCCATGGCCTTTTGTGCAATGTTTTTTGAAGAACCTGCTGTCTTACACTGTGATGCTACTATTCGTCTAATGGTTTTATCAATGAAAGGTGCTTATTGACGTTTACATATTTGTTTTATAATCTTAAGAAGAGAAGCGGATGCAATCATTTTAGGCAGAATTATTCTACCCGAGCAATGTAATATGCAATATTTGATTCAGTGTTGAACTGTGTTATTCTTCAATCATTTGATGGATGGATGTCTTGGTATCATAAATATGTCCAAAAGTTTCAAACACTTGGAACCACTGTTATTTGTTGCTGATACACCAGAGTAGGGTAACAGATTGTATTAGTCCGTGAAGGTTAAATATGATCTATGGAGACTGAAAGTGCAACATTTTCATTCTGTATTGTGATTCTTGATATTCAATGATTCTAGTATTCAACTTTGCAAGCAAGAGTGCTCAGTGTAGTTGAGGGAAATAAATGTAGGGACTGGATTGGGTGGACAAATTGTGGAAACCAGCCTTGCCCAAAGCAAAAATGTGTAGTTGACGAGATGTGCATGTGCCCCAACCTCTTGTCTCACAATGAAGAGAATGTGAGGTAAGTTGTATGGAAGCAATGATGCAAATGGTGGATGAAAGGATGGGCTCTAACATGTATCGGTGAGTTTGATTTCCCAATGCGGGGAAGATGGTTGTAGTTTGGTGCATGTGACATGTGAAATGTAAGCCTCCATATCTTTGGCAAGGTGCATCTGAAGGCAAATATAATGCATCCCAACCTTCCAAAGGACTTCTTCAAATCTTAAATCTTTTCAAAACAAAAAAATGTGGCTCATATGTCTTTTAATGTTTTTGCAACTTTCTAACCATGCAGTTTTAGGCAATGTGTGAGACAAAGATGGTCTCTGTGGATATCACAATTGTACGTAGGCTAAAAGGAAATTTAATTTGGGAGAGATGGTCTCCGTGATACCACAATAAAATTGATTGATAGTTTTCATAATACAATGTTGGAAGCATCTTGACTTAAAAGAAGTTATAGTTATATGTAAATTAATATCAAACATGAGAGGATTTACCTTGCCATTGTATCCTTACCATTGTAGTACATTGTATTATTTGAGAGGAGTTTAGTATCGTCCCATTTTAATATATATCACTACTTTTAGAGAGAGAGAGAGAGAGCAACATAATTCCTTGCAAAGGAGTTACTCGGATCTTGACATTAACATTAACAGTTGGCAACGAATCGAACCAAATGGTGAAACCGTGGATTAATGGTTTAAACAGTTCAGCTCAAGTTTTTTTAACAGTTCAGGGGGTAAATGGTTTGGTTTAAATGGTTTAATGTTTTTTTAATTTTTTGAAGTTTGTTAAAATTTTAAAAAACAAATTTTTTTTAAAACAATTTTTTCTTCTTTAAGCTTAATTCCCACATTTTAGGAAAATCATTAAAGTTTTGAAATTTTAAATTTTAAAATAATGAAAAAAATTAAAAAAGATTTAAATTTGAATTTGAATTTTGACCTAAGTTGAAAATTGAAACTGAACCACGAAACTACGGTTTTTATGGTCCAGTTCAAGTTTCAAATATTTTAAACGGTTCGGTTTTGACACTTTCAAACCGAACTGACCGTTGCCAATTGTTAATTGACATGTAAAGGAGAGATTGCATTCTCAATTTAATTGCTTTTTTCGTTTGGGTGTCAAAGGGGTGGAGGATAGAATGAAGGCTCGATGTCAAAGATTTTTGTACTTTGTTGAAGCGCAACGATTATCACACTGGGTTTTTTTGGTAGTAGTTAACTGGGGAGTATAACATTGATGCATGGTCCTTTACCTATACAAATCAAAGAGTAACCATGGGTTGTTTGGTTCTTATAAATGGCTACCAATGTCCATCAAGTCTTTTCAATGGAAATTATCTAAGCTTGAAAAAGAATGGAAGGCACATAACCTAATTGTGGATGGTTGCAAATCTTGAAATATTGTTGAAATTCTAAATTGCTAGTTCTAGTAAAGATCTTCATTTGGAGACTATTTATTGTGGATGGTTGCAAATCTTGAAATATTGTCAAAATTCTAAATTGCTAGTTCTAGTAAAGATCTTCATTTGGAGACTATTTCTTGTGGATGGTTGCAAATCTTGAAATATTGTTGAAATTCTAAATTGCTAGTTCTAGTAAAGATCTTCATTTGGAGACTATTTATTGTGGATGGTTGCAAATCTTGAAATATTGTTGAAATTCTAAATTGCTAGTTCTAGTAAAGATCTTCATTTGGAGACTATTTATTGTTGGTTTACATTTGAGATTAGCTCTAAAGAGAGAGTAAAATCGGGTTACATTTGAACTACAATTTGAATATTTGGGTTGGCATCCATCATAATGCTGGAGATTTTCTTATAGAAGGCCCTTGAGATAGGATTGATTCGTTTTGAGGATATTGTTGTGTAAAGAAAATGAGGAGCAAGAGTGGTTGACATGCAAAAAAAGGACTGTGTGTGTGTGCACATAAGGCAAAATAGAGAGAGAGAGAGAGAGAGAGAGAGAGAGAGAGAGAGAGGGCTTAAGACAGAGATAAAAGACTGTATGTTACATTAATAAAAATACTTCCAACAGTAACTAAGTTACAAGGGATTGATTTAAATACCAACTAAGCTAGGGTAAGTGCCCTTTCTACTATTTACAAAACTAGCCTGGTATGTCCATGAGCTAGTGTGACACCTATTACTATGGGAAGTTGAGTTCGACTCTCAACACACCCCGTCGAACACAACTTCCATCTGTCGAAAAAGTTGTTTCAGTTTGGTCTTCGGAATCCGGCTTCCAGCGTTCGTAATCCTCGAACTGGATTGTTCGGCTTTTCAGCTTCGTGCTCGGTTCGATTAATTGCGTGTTGCGTACTCGATCAATTGCGTACAGTGCGCACGTCCCCCGTGTTACCCCCCTCAAGCTCGGCAATGTGGATGTCGTGAGACCAAGGTCCGATGCGAAATGCCTGAGCTTGTCGACTCCTAAGGCTTATTGATATGTTATAGATCGATTTCTCCGGCCTGTACGCGCTCGCGGATGAAGTGGTGGTGCACTTCGATGTGTTTAGTCCCCATGTGGAAGACGGGGTTTCGAGAGAGGTAGATGTTGCTCATGTTGTCGCAGAAGAGGCGAATTGGATCTGTAATGGGAACGCCCAGATCCTTTAGTATGCGCTTGAGCCATACGGCTTCGCAACTGCCGCGCCCCTGTATTCGGCTTCCGTGCTGGACAGTGCGACTGTCGGCTGCTTCTTACTGCTCCAAGAGATCGCTCTACTGTCGAGGGAGAATCCGGATGTGGATCGTCTATCCACTTTGTAGCCTGCTCAGTCCACGTCTGTGTATCCTGCGAGTCGAATGGTTGTATTTGACTTATACATAATGCCGCAATCCATCGTAGTATTGACATACTAGAGTATCCTCTTAGCGCAATCGAGATGAAGGTTTCGCGGATTCTGCATGAATTGGCTAAGTAGGCTGACCGAATAATTGAGATCGGGTCGCGTAATGGTGAGATAGATTAAGCTGCTGATTAGTTGACGATACTGAGTTGACTCGCACATGGTTGTGCCGGAATCGACATCCATCTTGAGATTACGATTGAGAGGGGTGGACACAGGTTTGCATTCGGTCATTCCGAATGTGTAGAGCAAGTTGAGAACATAGTGCCATTGAGAGATCATTATTCCGCTTTGTAGCCTGCTCAGTCCGCATTTTTGTATCCTGTGAGTCGAATGGTCGTATTTGACTTATACATAATGCCAAATCCATCGTAGTAATGACATACCGGAGTATCCTCTTAGCGCAATCGAGATGAAGGTTTTGCGGATTCTGCATGAATTGGCTAAGTAGGCTGACCGAATAACTGAGATTAGGTCACGTAATGGTGAGATAGATTAAGTTGCCGATTAGTTGACGATACTAAGTTGACTCACACACGGCTGTCCCAGAATCGGCATCCATCTTGAGATTACGATCGACAGGGGTGGACACAGGTTTGCATTCGGTCATTCCGAACTTGTAGAGCAAGTTGAGAACATAGTGCCATTGAGAGATAATTATTCCGCTTTGTAGCCTGCTCAGTCCACGTCTATGTATCCTGCGAGTCGAATGGTCGTATTTGACTTATACATAATGTTGCAATCCATAGTAGTAATGACATACCAGAGTATCCTCTTAGCTCAATTGAGATGAAGGTTTCGTAGATTCGGCATGAATTGGCTAAGTAGGCCGACTGAATAACTGAGATCGGGTCGAGTAATGGTGAGATAGATTAAGCTGCCGATTAGTTGACGATAATGAGTTGACTCACACACGGCTGTGCTGGAATCAGCATCCATCTTGATATTACGATCGAGAGGGGTGGACACAGGTTTGCATTCGGTCATTCTGAACTTGTAGAGCAAATTGAGAATGTAGTGCCATTGAGAGATCATTATTCTGATTGGTGTCCAAATTACTTCAATGCCTAGGAAGTAATGGAGCTCCTACAGGTCTTTCATTTCAAATCTGCCGGAGAGAAGTGATTTGACTTTGTTAATCTCGGCGAGATCCTTTTCTCCGATGACCAAATCATCCACGTAAAGGATGATGACAATTGGGCTATTCGACTCGTTTCGGATGTACAGGGAAGTATCGAATTTTGACATTCAAAATCCGATCTAATGAAGATATTGCGTAATCTTCGAGTGCCTCGCACGAGGTGCTTGTTTGAGGCCGTATAGTGGCTTCTTGAGGTGGCATACGACGTGCGGATGACTACCGATTCAAATCCGAGCAGTTGATTCATATATACTTCCTCCTCTAATTCTCCTTGGAGGAAGGCGTTTTTCACGTCCATCTGGTGGAGGTCCCAACCCTTTTGATGCTGCAAGAGCAATTACGGTTCGCACAATTGTCATCTTTGCCACCTGGGCAAAGGTCTCTTCGTAGTCTACGTCGTGCGTTTGCGCGTTGTCGTGAAGTACGAAAGCTTCACATTAAAAGTCTACAATAAGATAAATACGTAACTAAAATAACATTTGATAATGTTTTATATATAAAGATAATATTAACAACACATATGATAATATTATATATATGTAAAGAAAAATAATATATATATATATATAGATAAATATATTATATTACACGAACAAGAGAGGACTTGAACCAATAACCCCACCCTATGACTCTCAAATCTTACCATTTACTCTACACTAATAATATTCATAAAATAAAGCATACTTTATATATACTTTATATTACATAAAGGATTTGCTTCATGATATAAAAATAAAGTTGCATGTTGTATTCAATAGTATTTTGAGACTCAAACCCACAACCTCATACACTAAAGTCAACACACCTACCATTAGGCTAGGCCCTTTCTCTTTAAGATTATGTTTTCATGTTTATTGTTATTGCATATATTGTTTCATACATAAAAGCTCAAATGAGCGAGATGTTTATCATGCATCACATGTAATGCATGAACGCCAAATGGCGATCATGCATCACATGCATTTCATGCACTACATGCATGATTTGTACCCTCCAATGCATCATATGCATGGGGGCATCTATTTAAATGGTGAAAGAGAAGATCAAAGGGAGATATGTATGAGATATCAATCAAATTATGTATTACATAAGAGATACCATAAAATAGAGAAAGAAAGGAAGAAGTTCAAGATAAAGGTGGAGCTCTAGCTTGGCGGTCGTGGTGGTCAACTCTCAACAAGAGGGAGGCGGTTCGAGCCTTATCTTCATTAAAATATTGAAGTGAAGATTGTAGTGGTCTACGATCAAGAAAGAGAAGAGCGATTACCTTGCAAGACAAAGTTCGGAGGTTCAACGACGTGAACAACTACTTTTGTAACTCTTTCATCAAATAATTATAAATCTCTTTTATTGCTTCAAATATCATTCTATATCCTATCTTGTCATATCTTGTTGATCACTATTTATCTATCTCTACTCTTTCGTCTCTTCCGTCCATAATCCCAGTGATTCCTTCCTCACTTTCACGATATCTTTTGTCTACGCAACGCTACGCTTCTAGGCGAGCCACGCCACGACAGCGTATCCTTTTGCAACGAGCTGTGCTTTGAAGCGATTTACGGAGCCGTCAGCATTGTGTTTCACTTTGTAAATCCATTGATAACCAATCGCTTTCTTGTGCGGAGTGTGAGTGACGAGATCCCATGTCTCGTTTTTGCATAACGCTTCCATTTCCTCATGCATCGCATCGATCCATCGCGGATCCTTTACGGCTTCGGAAAGCGTCTCCGGCTCCTGTATTGACACTACCTTCATCATGAAGGCGTAATGGTACGCCATATAATCGTTGTAGCCGACGCGGCTTACGGGGTTCTTTTCACGGGTCGATCGGCGGAGCTTCTCGTTTACGGATACTAAGGCTTTTTTCGCTCCATCTGTCCGGATGATTGGGATGTCCAGGCCTTCAAACTCACTCTCAAGTAAGTGAGTTGACGCGTTGTCGATTGGATCTTCGTATTCAGACATCTTGGCCTTCCCTTTGTCGAGTTTTGAACTTGGTCGAAATGTGCTTTGGTCACTTTGGGGCTGGTCCACTAAGCGGTGTCGTAATTGGGCTTTCTTCAAACATGCGCGTGAACCGATCTTCGTCTTCTATCTCCATTCGGTGGATTCCGGGTCGAGCGGAGTCAGAGTCGAAGTTGTTTCTGGTGCATACCAAGATGCGTACTCATCGAAAACGACATCTCGACTTATGCGAGCTTTTCGGGTAGATGGGTTGTAGCATTTGTACCCCTTCTGTTTGAGTGAGTATCCTACGAGGATACATTTCTCTGACTTCTTTCCCTGAACTTCACATTCTTTATGTACAAGTCGATTTATGGCGACATGGCAACACGCACTCTCTTTGTTTGCACGACCACCACTAATATAGAACAATCTCATTCACGAAACCAAAAGCCCATTTAAGAACGTTGTATTCTCAGTAGTTGCGTTGGCAATAGAAGACTAGTTTGTGGTGTCAATATAAATCAACTGATGAATTGTTTTATTTGGGTAATGCTGGAGAGAAGGGATACAGGTGATGCAAAATCTTAGAGGCTATTAAACATTGATGGAGCAATGCATTGCATAGAAATTTCACCTAACTATGAATCTATTTGAATAAGATTGCTAGTGTTTCATGTTGGGGAGTTAAATCTTAGAGACGATGGATCAATGACCATGGTTAAATTGGCATTTTCTTGGCAAGTTTGTGTCTTTTGAACCTAGTACAAATAGGTTGTACCATTCCTATGTGTTGAACATGAGTGGCATATGACCAAGTCCTATTAAGGAAGGTGGGTAGATCACCTCGATTGGGTGGAATTTGACGGTTTTTTAAATATGACTAATATAATTGTTTGTTTTACATGAGAGAGCAAGATAAGAGTTAGAGATAACCCATATTCTACATTGGTTGCTTCGAGACTAGATCATGTGCTCAAACTCTACATACACAATGGCATGCTTGGCTAAATCTTAGCTTAGCACAAAGGTTCATGCTAAACCAGAAAAAAACAACTAACAAAGGAGGGGCATGTTTCTACCTTAACTGGCCTACATTGTCGAAATTTAGGCAATTGGGTACATGCAGACAAATAGGAGTGATAGGAATACATCCTATGGCACAAATTGATGGCAAATAACATGTTTATATTTTGTGTAATACACCATCAAGTTGCTAGTGACTTGTGTTGCCAACATTACAGTTGTACTAAATTATATATTTCAATGTAGATAAAGCATGATGATAAACTATTAGTGGATCAAATCGTTTGAGGCCCATTTCAAAAGATAAAACCCTTTGAATACAATGACCTTCGTCCACTTCAAATCTTCCTTGTGCTTTCAATATATGTGATTATAGTTTGACAATGTCTTGTTCGATTGGTGACATAACACAACAAAGTGGTGAGGGGCCATGAAGTTGAAAGATAAAGAATATCATTTATTCATTAAGTACAACTCATTGATCAAATACAATCCCATATAGAATTTAATGGTTCAATTGCTCATAACATTTTTATCTTTCTTATCTATGGTGAATATTCCCAACGCATAACATCTTTCGTTTTTGTAAATTTGGGCATATCATTAAATATTGATCGTAAAAAGAATGAATGTGGGAATGGGGACACTTGGCAAATATTAACCATTTCCATTTCAGCTTAGACGCAAATGCATGAAAGTCAAGTTGTATAATTTGGTAATCAAAAGTTAAGAGTAATTATTCTCTAGTGAGATGTTATAGTTTTGATCCAAATGTCATGAGTTTGCAAAAACCTTTTGTATTTGGTGAAAACTATTCCAAAAGGTTTGAAGGCATCATTTTGATTAGGAGTAAAGTTATAATTTTGCTTTAAAAAGTCATGGATTTTACAAAACACTTGCAAATAGGTGAAAATATACAAAAATCTTTTGAGGACATCCTTTTAAGCAATCATGAAGGGATTTATTAAAAGAAAAATTAGCTAAATGAAATACACAAGAGAAATATCAAGTGGCTTTGAAGTCAAATGAAATGGACGGAGTTTGTCACATTGAGAAATAAAGAAGCTGAACTTGGATGGATTCACACTTGCGCGAATCAAAGAATTAAGACGATGGAAGAACAACCGACACATTCTCATAGTATATAAAGGGGTATAGCTAAACTATACTTGATATGCAAAATCTCGAGTTCCAACTCTCCCAAATTAGATCATAAAGATACTTTCAAGTACCTATTTAACAATATGGCAAACCGTACAACTCTCTCCATGACCTTGGTAGTACTACTTGTGGTTGTGATAGTGCAAAACTTGTCCCTCGTTGCCGTCAATGCGAGTTGCACTGTAAAGAACAACTCTGGCAAAAATGTGGTCATATACCCAACGGTGGATGTGAGTGTGAGCATAACGGTTGCAGTTGGTGCATCGGTCGATCTTCCGGCTACCCAAGCAAAGAGTTGCTACTTGAAAAATGAGAACACAGGGCATCAACTGGGCCCATTCTCCTTTGATGATGGCTCTATAGTTGCTTGTGTCGATGGCAGTGTCTCTGGCACCATCGACGTGTATGTTAACTCCCAATCCCTTGTCTCCAGTGTCCTTCAACTACTCACTTGTCTCCCCCTTGTTACTGTATGTGTCTCCCTCTAAGTGTCATTGGTCTTGATATCATTCGCATAAGCTTACCCTCATTCAAGATCATCCTTGATTTTATCGCATAACTTCATCCTTGTTCTAGATCATCATCCATAAAAATATTTGCCCTCATTCAACTTCATCCTTGATAAAAGTGCATTGATTAGTCGTACCCCTTGTAATAATCATGCCCAATGTTAAATTAAATGTTTGACGTACTATAAATAATCAATTGGGCTTCAAGTTTTTTCATGGTGTCTTGGAATATTCTCTTTTCTCATAATAAAATAGATAAGATGCATGTGATAGTCTCTCATTGTGGTTAAGATATGTGTCCTCGATTAATCAACCTAGTTTCTATGAAGTGCTATGAAGTTACAGTAGGAATTGAACATGTTTGTAACTTGGAGGAGCTGTTTTCTCCAGACAATTCTCTCTTTCAAAATTGCTCCAAGAATAAATTTCCTCTCATCTCAATTTCTTATAATGGCTCCAACAGTTTATCATATTCATCGTAAGACCCATTTTCCATGCACATAATAGACTTGCCTCCATCAAAATGTTGAAATAGGTGATTGTTAGGGAACTCGATTAGCGTCCGAAACCATTTATGCGTAGTAATCCATATAAACAAAAACAAAAACATAATTTTTTTATTGATATCCTATGACTACCCATATAAATATGACCAATGTAACAAACGACCTATGCATCATGTTACAATTTAGGAGGATGTGTACGAGTATTCTTTCTTTCTAAAATTTGTGGCTTAAATTAATCTAAATGTCATTTTTCTAGCCTCCACCGAGTGCAATGTTGTCGTGTAGTCTTTCTAGTATAAACGAGGAATTCTTATCTTATTTTTGCTCTAGTTTGGATATCATGTAATCATTTGTCCCTTTCTTTGTTCTCCTCTGACCATCTAATGATGTCGATTATTCATTGATTTCTCCATTTTCTCTTGTGATCTCCCATGTAAAATTGCCAGTACATTTGTGAATAGTGATCCATCCTTTATTCTTCTATGATGCCTTGCATATTCATACTCTTTTATATGAAAAATACTCAAGTGACTACACTAAGTGAATTTGATTCACCGAGGTATTTTTAAAGATGAATATTGATCATACATTCTACATGGAATAAAATTTTCAAAATATATGTATTGTAACTCTGCCACTCATTGTTTTATTTATTTAGAATGAAATGGTTGTGGGGACAATGGCCTACATATCATTGATCTTATTTGATTGAAAACCACTTAAATTGTTTCTCAAGATACCTCAATGAATTGTGAATGTTAAGTTGTGATTGAATATTGTGGTTTGGGTCATAAGGCTAGCCAGCGAAAGAGTAAGAGAAGACCATCACAAGTGAAATATCAAGATGATGTGTGAACACATATATAAATGTACAAATCACAAGAAAGAACATTGGAGATAACATTAATAATCAACGTAGTGATACATAGCCAAATTTAGCCACGTGACAAGTTCGTGTACTTGGGTTTGAATGTAAATTTTTGTAACATATTTAAGCATTTCTATCTACGATAAAAAAAACTTGAATGGGTTTCACGTATATACCCATTTTCTCTATATGTGGGTACGCGCAAGATATATTGATCATTTTTAATTAAAGCATTACGAGGGCTTCGCATAGCTAAGGTGACCTCGAAATAAAATTTATGCTTTATTATAGATAGATTAAAGGTATTACATTATAAGAACAAAAGAATGTGCTAAATATAAAAAAATTGTGTACCCTTCAATTCATATTCACACCTCGGCCTATGTTTAAAAGTGGTTACGCCGCCCATCTTGTGCCTCACATGATTGAGCAATATGCATTTGGATTCTCATCACTAAAGATACTTGAGGTTTGTTCATGAGAAGTTGCTCCATAGCCCTCATCTTCAATATGGTGGTAACGGCTATAACCATGCTTGTCATAATTATATGTGCGCTTAAATGCATGATGTTGGATATACGAGGACGACCTTATGTTGTTATTATGCTCATGATCATAGCTTGAACAATTGTTTTGGATATTACTATCATACTTCAAGGTGTTATTATGATAGTTAAATGCCTCTTGCCAAAACTCCGCTCGTTTGCCCGTCTTTCTCACAGCTTTCAAGACTTTCCTTCGTTCAACATACCCGATAATTGTCACTTTGTTAATCTTCAAGTCAATGTCGACAACTTGGACACCTGACAATATATAACAGATGACATGTTTCAAGCTAATGACATCTCTTGGGCTCACGCACAAACATGTAACTCTAGAATGTGAGCTTCTCAAAAATCTTGTTTCTAAATCCCACATTTTTGCACGCAGAAGGGTCAATCTAAAGTCGGCATGCCCATGTTCTATAAGAATATAGTACATTGTATTCATTAAAAATTTATTGATAAGCCTCGATTGTGTGAAATATATAGGATTTTCTTGTAGTACGCTTCCTCAAAGAAGCTCATGATTATGAGACTGAGGTCCAACTAAGTACATTGTCATCAATGAAGGAGTTGGCTTTGTAAGGACAAGTGAAGAATCATCAAGGTACAATTGCACTTAATTATGGCATTAATACGAATTACTGTCCAGAATTTTGCACTAATTAAATGGGCCATAGATTATTAATTAAGGTTTGAATACATATATACCTTTGAGTTTGGAAAGTTGCTTACGGACCTTCCTTTCACACCCGCTACAATCCATACGTACAAGTAGCTCGATTAACTGTGATTTCATTAAACACCAAGGTGTGATATCATAAATATAATTTTACAAGAGAAAATGATAACCATGTGAAATAAACCAAATACAATAAGATGGCATTCGGAGAAATTACTTACCTCCATTTTGGATATTATTGTTGGGTATGAAGCGTTCTTAACGATGTTATAATGTGGGTATGAGGTGTTACTGATTAACTAGAGTAGCTTTTATAGAGAATTGAGCACATACAAACACGAACACATAGACACATCTTAGTAAGTGAGAGACATGAACGTTGGTAAAAGCCTGTAAAGTGAACACTTTACCTCCTACTAAAAACAATTCTTTCTACTCTCTCTTTAAAATTGGTTGTAGATTCTTTTCTTTTCTTTCATCGTTCTCTTTCTCCCTTCGACTTAATGTGCCTTGCAAAAGGTACCACACATTTTTGCCCCCTTTATGAAGGAAAACATTCTCCTGAACTTATAATCAATGTCCTTGTTGGTATTAAAAGAAAGCCCACATCATCAACCCTCATTCATTCTCCACGATCCCTGCATTTAAATAGGGTACGAGAAAATAGAATGTGGATTTGAATGTTTACTTGTACAATGTCTCCCATCACAAAAAAGGAACCACTTTGTGGTTGAAACTTAGTGACAACGGTTGAACGACATTGAACAAGACTTGTTCCTATTTTATCAATTGCAAGAATCAATGTACTCCTTTAGATGTTGGCTTTTGTTCGGTGGGTGATCAAGCTTGCTTTTGCAATTAGGTGAACAAAATGGATCACACAAAAGTTGCGGTAGTACCATCTTCATGTTAAAACCCAAACAACAAGCATATAAAGTTCTCTTGTTAAACTATTTTTGTAAGTTCTTTACCACTCATCGGAATATTCTCAATCAGAAGCATGTGTGAGTTTATTGCAAAGACAACATAATTTGAAATGCCATATTTTAATCATTCATATTTTTGAAACATTGCCTCGTATATTATGGAAGGTGCCCTTCGAGGTACCCAGGCACATCTTCGAGGAATCCCATAATGAGTTGTGGTCATTCATAAAGAATTATGTTCAAACATGTGGGTGCGCATCATGAGGTTCTCAAGGCACCCCCATCAAAGCCCACTATAAAATAATACCCAATGTGTCTACGCCCTTGTAGTCACATTGGGTATCATCATTCGATGACCAACTTTAATGGATTCAACAAGTACCCTATAAAATGAGAAAAAAGTAGTGTTGCCATGCATGAAAATAATGTATGTTGACATCCTATTGAACAACCTACATGTAGACTATAGTATTAATGATCATCAACTACTAGAACCTAGAATAAAATTTCTCCACCTTAGAATTGAGAGATCATCTACATGGATAACATAACCATAGTTTGGGAAATTGTTAACCATAGGTTGGTCAACAATTGCCCGACAAATGTTTTTAAAAACAATTATTGTTTGATACAATGACAGACACGATGACAAGACACTCTCAAGTGTACATCATTAGTAAAGAAGGAAGGCATAGAAATTTTGTTGGTCTTTATCGAACCTAACCATTCATAAATCAATTTTGTAAGGATATTGTGTGTGAGCATGTGTACTTAAATAGTGAGTAGAGAGGTAATAAAACTCAAATATAATAACATCATATTCAAGAAAAAGGTGTCAAACTCTATCCATCCTCGTGACAAGAGAATGGATTGATGCACATCATTATTGAAAATAACATGAGATGAATTGAGTTACATGAGTGCTTGATATGATGTTACAAAAGAATATATGCCAACACTAGTCAATCCCATTGTTCTAGTATAAGGCATGCATATAATAAAGAACCATGAAGCATATCATATACTAGCACACACTATGAATTGTGCCATCACACACGCTACTTAATGTTTTGCTTTCTTGGTCAAAGCTTTCATGTCACTACATAGATTTTAGTGTTTTAATTATAGTTCCTTGTCAAATCCATTGGATTTGAAAAGATTAACAAAAGCATATTTCAGACTTGTTCTTCATTCAGGTAGATGCATTGTTTTGGATGTTACTACTTTCTTATCCTTAACTCAAGGTTCATGAATCATAAACACCCATTTTTGGATAACATGTAGAGTGTTCATCGTACTTTATCAAGGTTCAAATTGGTGTAACTACTTGATCCCTTAGTATAAAAGTCATGTACATTTTATGTCTAGCCATTTGCACACAATCCAAAGGAACAAAAATTCTTGGATTCATCCCATCTAACACATAAAGAAGGATTTGATAATACAAGGAACCAATGAGTATGGAAGAATCCATGTCCAATTCCGTTCTATGAAAAAACATGGGCTCCTCGAGTTTTTAATGACAGAAAGCAAAGCCGAAGAATGAAAACGAAGATGGCAGCCGACCAGTGTGCCGTATTTGCTCGGCAAGATGGGCAGTCTTCGAAGCATGTTGGCATCTTCTGGCTTCAGCCGCAGCCCGACGCTCTTCGGCCTTCTGTCGGGCACTTGCAACTTTCTTCATTAGCTTCTCATGAGCATGTGATCTTAACTTATCAGCCTTCACCTGTGCATTCAAAGCTAAAGAAAGTTAAGACCTTCCCATTTTTAATGGTAACATTGACACTCTAATACCCCTATAAAGTTCCCTTTGCACATTAAATGACGCTTCATTTCAAAGGTTAACGTTTTGCACATTACATGAAGTTTCATTTCGAAGGTTAATGTCAGGTAACGGCCATGCATACCTCGGCTCGCCATATTTCAGCTTCAGCTTTCGCCTTTTCACGGTTCTCCCTAGCTAGAATCTTTGCTTCTTCGCGTTTGAATCTGACAATATGATAGAAAATTATTGCAAATGAGATGGACTTTCCACAACCATTAGTATTTCATGCATCAATAAATCACCACAAACATCCAATCATCCTAACTAAAGACTTTCATGACCATTTACAAAAGCTTGAGATTGGCCAATCACTTCAACGATAATCACATGTATTTTTTATGAACCATGAACCTTAGGTTTATTTCCATACCATAGCTATACAGAAAGTGTACTCCTTTATATACCTCAAAACCCTGGGTCTATGTCCTTGCCTATTATGATATACATCTAGATTATCCCCATTGTCTACATATCGCCAAACACTAGGTCTATGTCCAAACTCCATGAAACCCTAGGGCTATCTCTAGATCATAGCTAACCAGACTACACCCATGCCCATATAAACAAAGAAACCATAGCTCTATGTCCGAACCACAGCTATCAAAACAATTCCAGCCACACGGCAAAGAACCAATAGATCAATCTCTCTGGCCTTATTAACTACATGTGTATAAATATATATATATATATATATATATATGCAGCATCCTTGTAACATGGATTATGCCAGTCCAGTTGAGGAGTTATGACTTCGATATAACACTAGGGAGCATTTCGTACAAAACGTTAGAACATCACTTTCACACAAAACAAAGCACCTGGCCATGTATTTGGATTGTTCTGCATTCGCCCATGCAGCAGCTCTCAATTCCAACACGTTCGTTCGTCCATCTTGCATTCCAACATTCTTCAATGATGTGGATGCATCAACATTCACTTCTTCTGTGCGTCTCCAAGGGAGTATGCTCATTTTGATCCGACGAGCATTGTTACGAGTTTCTCCTTTTAGAGGTACCCGAGAGCAGCTGTGTCTTGGTGAAGGTGGGCATGAGGAAACTGGACTTTGCAAAGTCGGGGTTGTGGCTCGAATAGGTGTACCAGTCCGGGATGGTTCTTGGCTCGCTATAGGTGTCATTTCTGTTCCTGTGTCCCTCATTGAGACTGAGTGCACCGAAGACACGGCTGGAGCATTAAAAAGTTAAAGATAATGTGTTTCAAATTAGTACAAACATGCTAATGTGCCCAACAAGGAACAACACTAAAACCCCATCATGAACATTACAATCTACACTTACGGGAAATAAATGAATCTGATATAGGCTTCCGGGTCCTCGATGTCGACACCGCAAACATCTCGCCACAATTTCTTCCATATTTTATGTTAGCTTCTTTCACATCATTAGCAGATACATTGGTGGCCGAGTATCGGTCCAACAATCGTTCTTCTGGTAAGGGAGAAGGAACAGATGTGAACTCAAACTTGCTTGCATTGTTATGATCATTATTAGCCTTGGGAGACAAGCTTGTCATTTTCTTTGTCCATGCTCCGCCACTTGTTCCTGAGCTTTTCCATGGATGTGGCGATGCATCTTTTTCCCAATCATGGGTTCGGTGCCCACATTGTTTTCCTGGTAATAAGTCTTTTTGGCATGAAGAATAATACATCCCTCCATTATTGTAGTCTCGGCTTTGCGTTTCAGATGCTTTCGCATCGAGGACCCCTCCAGAAGACTGACTGATGAGCCATCTCTGAGCCTCATTCCATTTAGAATGTGGTATTCCGGCTTTTGGATGACCAGATGTGTACAACGGTTTCGTGCCTTGATCAACCGGGCAAGAAGCTCGGTCTTCATGACCATTGGAATAACAATCTACAGAGGCAGTATCATCGGATTGTATGTAGTCACTTAAAGTTGTCAAGTGTGGCCTTGGGCAATTCCGAAACCTGGCAATATCTTCGACTTTGGCTGGCATAACATACTTTTAGTAAAGAATGTGTGAGTATATGTATGTGTGCATATTAGTGGTATGTATGAGCTCACCAGTTGGAGAAACCATTGATCCTGGCGATGATACTCTGAGTGGACATGGTCTCATCATCGGCCCAGTTATTTCGACGGGCCATGGTCCTGCAACATAGTAGTGCATACAATCTCATCAGGGCCATCATTTCCATTATGATTGAATTATGGTACATCAATCAAGCCACAAATACCCACCTGCATTGGGATGTTGAATCATGGACCTCGGAGTCACGGCCATCATCATTGTCATTGTTGTCGATTAAAAATGCCCTCTCAGCTATTTATTAAGGAAATGGAAACCTAGCAATGCACATTTTAGAAGTACCTCCACTCTACCCCTTCACTTCTTCCATGGCATGGATAAACTGCTATAAACCTAACATTGTGTTAGGAGTGGGGAAATACAAGATATACATAAACAATACAGGTTAGTTATTCAAATACACAGCTAAATACATCCATGCATATAATATGTATGGTAATTCATATCCATATAGATAAGCATACACATAGAGACAGATAATATATGCATGTATGTATGTATGTTAATTCATATATACATTCATCATTCCATACAGATAGGCATACATACACATAGAGACAGACAGACAGATAATATATGTATGTATGTATGTATGTTAATTCATATATACATTCATCATTCCATACAGATAGGCATACACATAGAGACAGACAGACAGATAATATATGTATGTATGTATGTTAATTCATATATACATTCATCATTCCATACACGCACATATGTTAATCCAAAAACATACATTCACAATATGCGCATTCATACCCATGCATATATGTCAAGTAATATGCATGCATGCATGTGAATATTACTCTGCATGCATGGATGCATACAGGACAGACATAAGTAAGTACATACATACATGTATGTGCACAAAGGACATACTTTGCAATTAGGTCTCTCTCTACAAGCCATGACATGAGCTCTCAAGCTTAACTCCCTTCTGCAATATAGCTTCTGCTTCTTCTGGTTTCTTTGTATGAAGTGTTGAAGACAGACATAGAATCCCTTTCACTCTTATGGTTATTTCCACAGAGAGGAGGAGGTGGAAGGAAGACGATGGGGAAAGAATATATGGGGGGAGGGGTGGGTGGTCAGAGCTGTCCTTCTCTCCCCTGCTGCTTCTACTACTTTCTCTCTCAAGTAAACATGAAAACTTATGTCTTTTCCTGATTGTGAGAGATAGAGAGACAGAGACAGAGACAGAGACAGAGAGAGAGAGAGAGAGAGAGAGAGAGAGAGAGAGTGTGTGTGTGTGTGTGTGTGTGTGTGTGTGTGTGTACAACACCTTTTTCCTCCTTTTAGAAAACCCAGAGGATTGCATCTGATTCTCTCTCTCATTCACACACACACACACACATTCACTCCACCTCTCTCAGTCTCTGTATCTGTCTCTCTCTCTCTAGATTCTCTCTCATTCACACACACACATACACTCCACCTCTCTCAGTCTCTGTATCTGTCTCTCTCTCTCTCTCTAGATTCTCTCTCATTCACACACACACACTGTCTCTCTGTCTCTCTCTAGATTCTCTCTCTAGATTCTCTCTCATTCACACACACACACACACTGTCTCTCTGTCTCTGAGATATGTCGGAAGATCATCATGAAAGGAACACCTCCTCCATACATACATACATACATACATACATATCATACTGTATACATATATATGTAGAAACACACACACACATACATGCATGCATACATGTATGCATGCATACCATAGTACGTAAAATTCGTGTTCATTCGTGTATGTAAAAATGCTAACTAAATAAAGGAGATGGACACATAGTACGTAAAATTAACATTCGTTTTCCTACGTTGGAAAACGAACGCGAATGTTATTCAAACATTCTTATGCTTTTTCCCCCTTTTTTTGTTTTTTTTCTCATAATAAATAAATAGTTGGTATTCACCATTCTTCGAGGGTGTTTACCATACTCGAATGGTTGAGACCATAGTATGAACCATACGTGCATTCGCATTCTTTTGGATTTACTATTTATTATGAGGTAAATAAGCCTTAAAAAATGGAAAAAAACGGGAAAAAACAAGAATGTTTGAATAACATTGGCATTCGTTTCCAACGTAGGAAAACGAATCCTATGCTAGACGAACACAAATTTTACGTACTATGGTTGAGAGTCGTGACATTTGCGAATGCGAATGCACGTATGGTTCATACTATGCATGCATACATTTAAACATATATACTACTACTACGAGTATTTTTGTTGGGCGTGCGGAGACACCCATGTCCAAGGTCTATAGCTCCCTTTGTGTGCCCAACCTCTTGAGTCTCAACATCATTCGACTAAAGCGCCGAGGCTCTAGGTTTGTCGTGCCCACTCTCTCTTGAGCCTTTATGTTGGTCGGATAGCCACAAGGGCTGGTTCTTTTTTTTGTCTTCCTTTTTGTTTTTCTTTTTTTAGCTTAACACATAACGCTTTTCGATCAACCCTTGTTTACCTCTGCCATAATTGTTGTACCTCCCCATTCTCGTCTTCTTCCAATTTTCTATTTTGTTTTTGTTTTTTTCTTGCCTTGGGGTTGGTCCACTTCAATTAGCTAGCATTGCTCAGTGTCACAATAAGCGTTGCTCCCTTCTCCGATTAGCATTAACAATGATATTGGTGTTCATTTTAATCTCTCTCTTTATCGGTGCCTAATAAATTTGTTTGAAAACCAGGGGTATATATATTTTGTACCCTGTATTAAATAAAGTTAACCACAAGTTCTCTTATACATTAAGACAACAAAGGGGTATTTTTGTCATTTGTCAATAAGTTAGTGGTATTCCGCCCCCCCCCCCCCTTTTATTTCCAAATGTTTTGTTAAAGAAAAAGCTTTTGTTCGAGTCTCGACCACAATGGGGAGATTTATTTTTGTTTATGAAAGTGAAAGAAATATAGTGATGCTGGGAAGCATAAACCCTTTTATGTATGTATCAGTATAGCTTTCATTCGTAACGTAATAACTCAAAATGGTAAAAAACATATACATATATGGAAAATCTCCAAAATGTCAATGTGTGCTCTTTTTGAAGCATTCCATGTATGCATTTATCATAAAGACATTCGCTTAATGCCACCTTGGAATAGAAGGGTGAAGATGTGTGCATGTCCCTAGGATAGGTTTGTGTTATGTGGAGATTGTTCATATCATGGCATTGATCATGAATATGGGCCATGAAAAATGCACAAATCATCAACCTTGGCCAAAAAATTTGGCTCCACAAAATCTGAAATCTCTAAAAGGTAGTGTTTAAGTGATTTTTTCAATAACAAAGGAATAATTACGGCCAACCTTTCTTCTTTCTTAATTACTTTCATTCCAACCCAGATTATTTTTATCTCTAAATAACTAGACACATATACGCTACTCTCTAGATCACATAACGTGTTATGCACACATAACGTAAGTGAGGGTAGGTCACTAATATTTACGTAAGTGAAGGGTATGTTCACTAGTATTAGAAAAGAACTACGTAATATGATTGGATAGAAGGAATTATTAGTGCATGCACTATCATGATCTTGACAACCAATGAATGGGTAGTCTTTTTGAAAGGCACATCTATTCAAGGGGCCGAAAGGCACATTTATTCGATGGGCCTAGGAAGAGGTATAAATATGAAGCCTACCTACCCTCATCAAACATGTTACATCGGAAGGCTATCGTCTTAAGACACTAGTGGTGAAGGCTAAACTTTCATCATTATGATTGTGTTATCACTTCCAAAGTATTAGTCATCCTAAGATCCGTCATATGGGACGTTGATGGTAGGTTGGCTATGTCTTGATCATAGCTTGGGGGCGGTCGAGTGGAATGGGTTCTTCTATCCAATCTATTTACCTTTATTTTGCTTTAATTTCTTCTATTGTTTAGTAATATACACTTAACATAATGCTAGTAACTATGATCTCATAAAATGTAGCTACTATAGAATTATAACACGCCAATTGCATCTACTCTTACACCAATGCGAACTTTCTTTAATTTCGTACTTTAGTTAAAACTTTAAAATAATGTTTGCATATACAAGTTTGGTTGGTTCCGTGTTTCCTTAAGGTTGTGATATTTACATATAGATGATTTCCAATCTTTGTATGCACATATTGAAAATTTGTAGGTTCTAAGTGTATTCTTGATATATCAGGGTGACAACTTCATTGTCCCAACACTTGATGCATTTGTTTATGTAGGGCACAACCCGCAAAATGTCAAGATCACTTTATACGATTCAATGCGCTTGACACCCTGATATTTACATAATGTTTGCATATACAAGTTTGGTTGGTTCTGTGTTTCTTTAAGGTTGTGATATTTACATATAGATGATTTCCAATCTTTGTATGCACATATTGAATTTTTGTAGGTTCTAAGTGTATTCTTGATATATCAGGGTGACAACTTCCTTGTCCCAACACTTGATGCATTTGTTTATGTAGGGCACAACCCACAAAATGTCAGGATCACTTTATACGACTCAGTGCGCTTGACACCCTGATATTTACATAATGTCTGCATATACAAGTTTGGTTGGTTTCGTGTTTCCTTAAGGTTGTGATATTTACATATAGATGATTTCCAATCTTTGTATGCACATATTGAAAATTTGTAGGTTCTAAGTGTAGTCTTGATATATTGTGGTGACAAATTCCATGTCCCAACACTTTATGCATTTCTTTATGTAGGGCACAACCCACAAAATATCAGGATCACTTTATATGACTCAATGCGCTTGTTCAAGATAGTACAAGTTACAACATCATGAACTTTGATATCAAGTACACGATAAATATTTGAAGTTGTAGTTGAGCATTTGGTGTCGTGCAACAATTAGTGAGGCAATATTGTGCATATCTATCTACATGCTCACACCAATGCATTAGGTGACACTTGATTGCTTCAAGCATTATTGAAGTCGGGGCTTGTTGGACAACATATCTATATGTGTGTATGAGTAGTCGAAAAAATCTACGCATTCATTGGTAGTATCATACAAAATGCGTATATTGGTGTTTTGGAGAATATGAAATATGGATGATATACATAGTGAGGAGAGGCAAGTATCATTATCCACTAAAATATATGTTATGCATGCATGGGACACGTTTGTATGTTGCACGTTGCACATTGTTTTATGGATACATATATATAACATATACGAAGACTTTAGGTTAGTGTACATGTGTCTAGGAGTAATAGATCCTCTTCTTGTGAAAACTCTCCCATGAGATTTCTCTCTTAGCACACATGGTAAACATCTCGATGTAGGGTGGATGTTTGGCAAGTGGTAAAATTTGTAATGGCATTCAACGTTCTCCACATATGTGCATGTAGTTTGATTGGAAAGTGGCCATGTGATGATTCTATTGATCTTGTATTTAGGATTATTAATGATACATGGAATACGACTACCAATATTCACCTCGAAGGTTGCAACACCTTTCAAGTGGCTATCTCAATAAAGTTACTTTTAGAAGAACTATGCAAATGAAATATTACCTTCCAACTTGCCCATTCAATATAGGAAGGTAGACACAATATATAGCCTTTAAACGTAACAATACATACAATTATTTTTTAAGGTTAGCAAGTGTGGTTTTGTCTTCGTAATTTATAAATAAGTAAAAATAGTTGTAGCAACTATAGAACGCCAAAACAAAGCACATGTGAATGATTCATTGTTATTGCAACTTTTTGTGTATTATAATTTTGGATGTGCCTAGTGTTTAAGATTTCGAGGTTCTTGTGAATTTATTTGCGAGTCTTTAGTTACGCAATTGGGAGTTTTGTATAACACACAAGCTTAATATCAAATGTCTAAGTTAATTTATGTTAACTATGTGAGAAACTTTAGTGTAGTGTGAGTTTTTTTAATTGTCAAAATTTGAGCATGTTGCATATACTTGTTCCTTTGGTGAAATTGCGAACTCTTGATTCTCAATAGTAAAAGAGCCTTGGGGTTAAAAAGATTTCCCCTTCTTTCCAACAACCCCCGAAAAGGCCAAGTTAGCTTTACCCATGAGATGTTAATATGTGTCTTCCAAACTTGGTTCAAAGCTCTTGGCCAACAAGCCAAAGACATACAAAAGAGAACCCTCCTGTACAAAATTGATATTGCAATGAAGACCCCCTTCAACAAGTAAAATGCACCTAAACCCCCTTGAGATATGCAATGGTCAATAGTATGTATCATAGAAAGTGACGATAATGTTTTCTCCTCCTTTCTTGAGGTTGCTCTCTGTTTTTAATTGTATCAACATGCCCCCCTTATTGATGCCATTCTTAGAAGGGGACATTCATTTCTCTAATCCAACAATTTGCCTCCATTTGTGTAGAGTTGTAACTTATAGCTTCAGATTTCAAAATCAAGGCATATGTATTGTTTTAGTTTTTATGGTCTCGATAGAATCTATGATGAAGCGTAATCATGAATCCCAACGTAGATGCAACTTGTTGATAAGAAATGGCACACTAACTTTAAATGGGGGAGAAGCTATGAATCCTAATGGAGCGTTATTATTCAAAACAAATTCATGGATCAATGATGATTTTTTAGTTCGATAGTTATAAAAGCACATGCTTTATCATGCACATGAAGATATATCAGAATCCTTCTTTTGTATGGCATATGCCAAATAAAAAGTTGCTTGAGATTACTTCTACACTTTCCGAGAGACTTGAGGTAGGTTTTACAGCTCTCCAAGATGATTGTATTCAACATGAAGTTTGAGATCTCTCATTTACTTTCTCCCACAGGGTTTAGAATCGAGATGATTATATTTTCCTCAAGGCATAATTTTGTATGAGTTGGGCCAAGATTATTTTTTCTATGGAACCAAAACTCATCTCAATCCCAAGAATAACATGTAATACTTGCAACACATCGATAATATAGTTCCACGATGTTTTGATATTCGCACATCATAACATGACTCCGCCCTAAGGAGCCCAAAAACAAAAAGACAACTGCTATCTCTTTACTGTATAAGCCCACTTATTGCGGATACTGCAAGAAACCCTTTGCCTTGGTGTAAAAATAGGTGGAACTTTCAAGTTTCATGGTGGTACTAAAAGGCTACAATCCATAAAACCTTTGGACAAAAATCATATGGTGAATTAATTCACCTTACACACACACACACACACACACACATATATTTGTTCTAGACCTTAAGTTTCATGCATAACAACAACCAAAAGGACAACCAGAATCTTTGAGGTAAAAAAGTGATCTCATTCACTTGTACACCAATGCTATTTTGGGATTCATTACATGAAGGACCAAATTCTAGTAAATATGTGTAAAAACTTGTAGTAAGTTCCTATAAATATGTCTTTTTTTGGTTGTCCTCTAATCACTTGATGCATGGAGAGGAACTTTTGATAAATGAGTGAGAAATGTCTCTCCACAAACGAAGGTTACGCAAGGCATATGTGTAAAGATACGATATATTTGGAAGACTTGAGGTCACTTTAGTTGGTCGATAAGAAAATCAAACGTCAAATGAGACAAATTGTTAATGCATGAAGCACAATGTCTATAAATGATGGTTGGGGGTGAGAGTGCACAGTGTGGACCGGACAATAATGGAACACAAGAGACAAAATGCTCACATGCAAGAAGTGCTTTGCAAGGAACAAGAAATGGAGGCACCATGACAAGTATGTATAACAAAGGAAGAGAATTTCTATTAACATATTGAATAGGTTTTGGAGCATGGTCATGCATTATTATACTACTTAAAAGGAGCATATTAAGAGAGAAGATGAGGAGAATTCAAGCTCCAAAGTGTTACTTGCTTGCATTTTTTACCTATAGTAGTAGTACTAAGTAAGTACTACTTAGATCACTTAAAAGAACATTGCATTTAAGCATCCCTTGGAACATTGATTGTGTGGTAGGCGTAAATGAAGATGGATTAAGGAGGGGTCGGTAGAGATCGAATTATATTGGGTTCGGCCCTCCCGGTTTCAGACGGAGGTGGATATGGGTGCTTCCGTCACAGCCGGTACCGTAGAGTTGTCCTCATGGACTAGGGGGACACTTCGGAGGAGCACAGTTTCGCAAGTGAGGCCGGGCCCGAAGCCAAGTAGAAGGCCCCATTCGTGGCCTTGCCCGGTGGTTGCGAGCTTCTGCTCGACCGAAGACTTGCGCATGTGGTCCATGATGAAGAGCACGCACGCGCTCGACATGTTGCCGAACTCCGACAAGATGTGGCGGCTCGGGGCCATCTTCTCGGGCTTGAGGTTGAGCTTTTGTTCTACTTGGTCCAAGATGGCGGGGCCACCGGGGTGGGCGATCCAGAACACGTCATTGAGGCTCGGGGCTGGCTCCTCGGAGTCATTGGTATTGGCGAAGACAGTGTCGAATGCGTCTTTGAGAACTCCTCCGATGTTCTTGGAGATGATCCCGGGCACGTCTTTCATTAGGTGGAATGTGAGGCCAACTTCCCGGAGGTGTCCGTCTATGGCCCCGTCCGAGTCGGGCAAAATGTTGGACGCAACATAGTGGACCTCGAACCACGGGCGCTCGATCACGGGGATCGGGTCGGCCCCGACAATGACTGCCCCGGCCCCATCCCCGAACAATGCCTGGCCCACGAGGCTGTCGAGGTGGGTCTCACTAGGCCCCCGGAATGTGACCGCGGTCAGCTCGCTACACACGACCAACACGCGGGCACCCTTGTTGTTCTCGGCGAGATCCTTGGCTATCCGCATGACCGTCCCGCCCGCGAAGCAACCTTGTTGGTACATCATGAGGCGCTTCACTGTGGGCCGTAGGCCTAGGAGCTTGGTCAAGGCCCAATCGGCCCCCGGCATGTCCACACCACTTGTTGTGCAAAAGACCAAGTGGGTTATCTTGGATTTGGGCTGCCCCCATTCCTTGATCGCCTTGGTGGCCGCCTCTTTCGCGAGCTTCGGCACCTCCACCACCACCATGTCTTGGCGCACGTCGAGCGACTTCTCCCAGTACGCGCACATGCTCGGGTTCGCCTTCAATATCTCCTCATTCAAGTGCATGTACCTCTTCCGGATCCCCGACTTGTCACCTATAACCAAATAAAACTATCGATCAGTGTCCGGCCATGCCCATCATCACGATCGTGAAAAGAATCAAATCGGGATTTTAACAACATTGGGCGGGATCGGATCCATGGAGATTTAGTGCTTGAATTTGTTGTGTTTTTCTTGGGGGGGTTTAGAGATGACAATTATTGAGTACATACATATTCAAATGCTTGTGTGTGACCTAAGCTTGATCTTCTTCTATAAATTTGTGTGTGTGTGTGTGTTAAAAGATAAGAGAATAGAAGAGGTGGTGGTGCTTACACATGCGCTGGAATTTCTCCTTGAGCTCGGACATGTGGTTGCTATTGGTGATGTTGAAGTAGAACTCGGGGTAGTCGCTCTGATAGAACACATTGGGGGGGTTGGCGGTGCCAATGGCGAGGACGGTGGCGGGGCCATCGGCACGCTCCATCTTTCGGGGTACGGCCTTGAAGCTACCATTGGAATGGGCCATTATCGAAGACGGACGGATACACACACTCGTGCACACACACACACACACACGACAAAGAGAGAGGTAGAGAGAGGCCGGGGGCGAAGCTCGAACGAACTCGGGTGGCTCGAGGCTTAGGGAAGGTCGAGGGCCGAGGACGCACGGGGGCTTCTAGGGCCTCTCTAGTGAAGGAGAGAAGAGAAGAGAAGGAAGGGCTAGTAGGGGGGGTGTTGGAGATGAAGATGGAGGAGTGTGTGATTATATATATGTATGTGTATGTGTTGAGGAGGAGGTGGTGGTCATGGTGAGGCAATAGCTCCTTTATTTTTGGG
>NW_028230446.1:20327443-20454765 GCF_043228905.1 Azolla caroliniana | reverse complement strand
AAGTAACCAAAGTTTCAGTCGTAACTGTATTGTCGCCAGAACCTAGAAGTTCTTTTAGACGACTCACATGAAAGACTGAATGAATTCCGACACCATCAGGAAGAGCGAGACGATAGGCTGATGACCCAATGCGTTTGAGGACTGTAAAAGGTCCACAAAACCATGGGGCTAACTTAGCGCACTTACCCGTAGACAGTGTCTTAGAATTGTGAGGTACCCGTAAAAATACCTTCTGTCCAAGGTTGAATACACGAGGTTGCCTATGATGATCGGCATAAAAACGCGCTCTATCTTGAGCTGTTTTTATATTATCTCGTGCAATATGCAACATATCTTGCATATCCCGAAGAAAGTTTTGTGTACTTCGCAACTCATCATGATGTATATTAACATCAATCGGGGCTCGTGGCTGAAAACCATACATCAACATAAAAGGACTATATCCCGTCGACGTATGCTTGGAGCTGTTATAAGCAAACTCCAAAATTGGGAGATAACGTTCCCATTTTGTTGGTTTTGCACCAACGTATGCTCGAAGCATGTCCTCAATAATTTGATTTACTCGTTCTGTTTGTCCATCGGATTGAGGATGATCCGTGGAGCTCATGCTCAACGTAGTTTCTAACTTCTTAAAGACTTGTGTCCAGAAGTCACTAGTAAACTTTGGATCTCGATCACTCACGATATCCATCGGTAACCCATAAAAACGAAACAATTCGTCAACGAATTGGTAAGCCAATTCAGGAGTTGTTACCGTGGTTTTAGTAGCAATAAATCTGGCCATTTTAGTTAGTCGATCAACGACAACCCAGATGGCATCATGACCTTTTTGGGTGCGAGGAAGGCTAACAATAAAATCCATGGATATACTTTCCCACTTATTATTGGGAATGTCCAAGGGATGTAGAAGTCCTGCGGCTTTAAGTCACATTTAGTCACATAGCTATGTATGTCAGGACGCATCTTAGGCCAATAAAATTGAGTGGAGATGAGAACGAGTGTACGATGTATTCCAGGGTGCCCTGCTGAGGGTGCATCATGGCATTCAAAAAGAATCCTCTTTTTGACCTCGGGTAAATCTGGAACACAAACCTTCCCATTACGGTAGAGCAAACCGTTAGCAATGTGGAAGTATTCCTTCGAGCATGTGGTGGTGTCTGTTCTAGACTCAACTCTTGCCCAGTATTTTGCGAAATAACTGTCATCAGGATACTTTCCTCGAAGGTGATCATAAAGATATGATGATATTGCAGTGAAGCTAAGTGCATCAGCGACAATGTTCATGGAACCTTTACGATATCGTATGGAAAAATCAAAGTCCTGGATGAGATCAGCCCATCGTGCCTTACGACCTTTCAGGTCTTGTTGGTCACAAAAATATTTCAAGGACTCGTGGTCCGTAGTTACCACAAAGTGATTTCCATAAAGATAATGGCGCCATGTTTTGAGCGCATGTATAACTGCAAATAATTCCTTTTCTTGAACGGTATACCGACATTGAGCAGAATCAAGTTTCTTACTCTCGAATGCTATTGGTTTACCATCTTGATACAAGACAGCACCTATAACATAATCGCTTGCATCGGTTTCAACCTCAAAAGGTTTTGAAGGATCAGGTAAAAGAAGTGAAGGAGCCTTGCAAACCAGGTCCTTGAGTTCCTTAAAGGCGAGGTCTAGTGTAGCATTCCACACAATAGGTTTTGTAGACTTACGCGTTTGACCTTTTAAAAGATCAGTAAACGGCGTCGTCAATTGGGAGTAATTACGAAGAGACTTTCGCAAAAACCCCACAAAACCAAGGAATGATCGAACTTCTCGAATATTCCGAAGAGTGGGCCAAAGCTTGATTTTCTCAATGCGAGAAGGATCAATTTCAACTCCTCATTCGGTTATGAGATGTCCTAGATAAGTAATTGATTTCTTGAAGAACTCACATTTTGAGATCTTCGCATAAAACTGTTTGTCACGCAATGTTTGTAAAACAAAGCGGACATGTCTAGCATGTTCTTGTAATGTACGGCTATAAACTAAAATATCATCCAAGAAAATAACGACAAAATTTCCAAGTTGTTCTCGGAAAATGTCATTCATTTCTTGTTGAAAAGTAGCCGGAGCATTGGTCAAACCAAAAGGCATAACCAAAAACTCGTAATGGCCATAGCGCGTACGAAATGCCGTTTTAGGAACATCGTCCTCACTTATTCGTATTTGATGGTAGCCAGTACGGTGATCAAGTTTCGTAAAATACCGAGCTCCCTGGAGACGGTCAATTAGATCGTCAGCCCGGGGCAATGGATACGAATTCTTGATCGTCACTTTATTCAAGCGTCGGTAATTAATACACATACGCCATGTGCCCTCTTTCTTTTTAACCAAGAGAACTGGTGCACCCCATGGAGATTTACTATAACGTATATAACCCATTCGTAAATAGTCCTTGAGTTGCTTAGATACCTCATCTTCTTCGGATCGACTTAAGCGATACGGAGGTATACTTATTGGTGCAACACCAGGTACAATATCTATACGATGGTCTATATTATGTTTAGGAGGTAACCCATCAGGTAGTTCACTTGGAAAAACATCATGAAAATCATTTAAGATTTCATCAAGTTGTTGTTGTTCAAAATATGTTAATTGAATCGGGATATTATCGATATTGTAAACGTGAATGTCCGGATCAAGTACACAATAAAATAACGCAGAACAAGACAACTCAGATATTGATGGACACGAGGAAACAATCGAGAGGGATTGTTTTTTTACACATTGAATAAAATGCGTACAATCGTTCAGTACAAAAGAAATGGAATGACGAACCCAATCAATAAATAAAGAAGAGTTTTTATTATAAAACCAGGGATAACCCAGTATTACATCGGTGGTACAAAGATTCATTACATGGAAGTCTACTTCCTCTATATAAGTATCAATAGAAATTCCTAATGAATGAATCGCCCCGTTGATGTATTGTACACTTCCATCAGCCAAGTGCACCGTGTAGGTGTGATCACTTACGGTGGGTTGGATTCCCCATATCTGAACCAAACGATCATTCACAAAATTGTGTGAGCTTCCCGAATCAAATAAAAATTGTACGGGAGATCCATTGATATACCCGTTTGCACGTAGTAAATGATTGGGACGCAATACATAGTGAGGGAAAGAACATTGACAATTACTTAAATGATGTGTATAGACCTGAAGGACATTAGGAATCTGACCTTTATGGTCTGCAGCTTTAGCTTTGTTGTTGTGCTCTTTCCGTTGGAGCTTTCGACATTGATCTTTTGTATGACCCTTCTTTTTGCAGAATACACAAAAAGGATGTTGTCACTTACAATCGCGATCCAGGAATTCGTTGGGTGTCTTGCGTTTCCCAACAAATTGCGACTGCTTAGTCCCGGGCGCTTCGTTGGGTTTGTTATGGTCCTTCTTCGAAGTGCGTTGATAGCGAAGAACTATTTCAACGGCCTCTTCGAAGGATTTTGGATCCTTATCTTGCACTATCCAGTGATAGTCCGAATTGGGGATGCCATTGACAAAACAAGCTATCAACGAATTGTCCCCTTCTAGACCCGATTTTTGGATTTGGGTTCTAGCATGGTGAACATAGTCTTCTAGCGAGGAAAATTTCCTGCTAGAGAGGTTCATTAAAGCTTGTGCTGCCTCGGTTCAAGAGGGAGGTTGCAGAAATTGGCCCTTAAAAACCGTGACAAAATCTATCCAGGTATCGGGCAATTTCCCCATAGTACGGAGGCCACGCCACCAGGCGGCGGCCTTACCCCCGAGTTCTCGGCCGACATATGCAATCTTCGTACTATCTGGCGTGGGATAGAGCTCAAAATGAGACTCCCATCGTCCCAGCCATGTGCAGATTGCTTCTTCGGTTCTTTCCTTTTTGTCTCCGGTAAATGGCTTAACGACAAATGATGGTTCACCTTGTCGCTCATCAGGTCTATTAGTCTCACGTTGTAGACTAATAACACGTGCCTCAAGAGCACTCTGAGATTGCCGAAGTTCGGTCATCTGTTGAGCGGTGAAACTAAGGTATTGGGTTATTTGTGCCAAATACATCTCAGTGGACATTTGTCCAGGAGGATTCCCTTGAGTTCCTTCCGCTTGAGCGGATGACATCGGGTCGTTAATTTGAGCCATTAAAGATTATTTCTGGAAAAGAAATAGGATAAGGTCAGAGATATAGTCATAACATCATGTCGTGATGTAAACATATCATGGGCGAGCATTAATCGATATCATTATCTCACGTCAATACCCCTCTAGACGTATGAGATGAGGTTCAAGATCAGGTTACTATGGTAACACAAAGGTGTTTTAAAAACCATGGGGGTGACAAATAAATGTCTTTCCCTGATCTCTATATCGATTTTTTTATGGTGGCTCCCCGAGGCTCAACCATGTATGTTCGCGTCATGAATTGTTTATACACGAAAAAAATGTTAATAATCAACTATGTTTCGGTGCCCACACATGTGGTTTCGGCTCTTTAAGTCCTATTACGAGGACCCCGAGGTGCACTTAGACCTTAAGTCTAAACATGTGTTATAGTCATATGTATCAAGGATGTTGTATTGTCTTGGTCATATTTGAACTCGAGACCTCGAGAACAAATACATTAAACACTTGAGCCAACCAAGTAAGTTGCTCTTCTCGAATGCTTAATGTTTGATGCGTATAAGAGATATGCGAGGCAATTGATCATATATGTTTTTTTAAAAGAACATATATGTCAAGGGTCCTTATTTCGCCCTCATTTACCAAAACTATGTTGGTACGTTACCTATCCTCAAGTCTCGTAATTACGATGGCATACGCCAAAGTGCAACCTAATGGTGAAGCCAAATGAGCCCTTGTTTCGTAGTAGGCTCACGTGGGCCATCACATGGTCACGTCATTACGAATGCCTCTCGTAAGAACGAGCTCATGGTGGCATCGTATCCATGTAACGAGGGAGGGATGTTGGATACGTGCGTCATTGGAGTGACCTCACTTGAAGTGGGTCAAGCCCTACGTACTCAACATCATTATGGCTATTGGCGTTTCTTTACGTAACGAAATCGAGGTCATCAACGGGGTTATCAACAATAAAAAATTGTTGAAAAAGGGATGGTGACAACGCCATTCTCACAAAAATGTGACGGCCACCAACATCCTTTTCCCGACCATGACAACTTTCGACATAATCACGTAATAACGAATATACACATATGTTTACTTTTCACATATATACGATCAAATACGTATATATGTGACCACATATGCCAATATTAAACATATCGTTATATTAAATAGCCACAAATGATGTGATCGAGATACGTAATCGAGGTATATACCTCTACGCACACGAAACATCCACAAATAAGAGATCATCGTAATACGCAATTGAAGTATTGACCTCTTACGCATACGAGACCAACCGCATATCGTTTACAACAAATCAAGGTATTAAACTCATACGCAAACGTAACATATGTTCGTGAAAGTAATACGTAATTGAGGTATTAACCTCGTACGCATACGACACTCATCACATATTATTAATATGTCAAACGAGGTATTGACCTCGTGCACATATGTAAACGTTTTAGATAATCAATTAAAGACCACTACAACATCATTGACTTAATGAAAAAAATTACATATAAACTAAACACATGATTAGATGGGAGAAGAGAGAATAGAAAGAAAAATTATGGAAAGAGTTACCGAAATTCTTTGTTGATCGTTGTCTGGATCAAGGTCAACCGCACAATGATCGATCAGCATCAATCAAAAGACAAATGAAAAACAAAGAAACATTAGTACAAAAATCTGATACCAAATATTATAGATCTAGGTACTAAAGTAAGCTTAAGATAAGGATAAAGAAATGAAAGATAGAAAGGAGAAAGAGAAAGAAGGGTGCCGATCCACCCGACCACCCCCGAGCGAAGGGATCGAGATGGACTCGAGCCTCGATCAGCGTCCCATACCACCGTCGTGGCGTCGAGTCGTACCTGGTGCTGGCGCGCTCGCTACAAGAGTTGACCCACCACACGAGCAGAGTCTCGATGTAGTCAAAAGATCCTCAAATGAGGGTAGCTAGGCCTCTTATTTATAGCGATACCCAAGGCCCCCAGGCAAGTTCACACTTGACCTAATGGGTTGTCTCAATCCCGAGGATTAAAAGTAATCCTCCCCTTCTTTACACTCTCGTTTAACCCTCACACTTATCCACGTGTATAGAATACTACGGTAAATTCTCACCACGGGATATTATATGGTCATGCCCGTAACAGTTTGTTTACATAGAGAGAAGCTTGAAAAATGCAAAGACTTGTCGAGAGAGGTTCAGAACAAGGGCAGTGTTAAATGTGGAAAAGCTATTGTTGAAAAGGTTACACCGCAAGGGCAATGTAAATTCGAGATCATGAATGCAAGATTATGTTACTCTTGTATACACGTGTAAGCCGTTGCTTGGGCATGTAGAATTCATGTACCCATCAACTTTGACACTTGAGATAATCTATATTACAAAGGAGAGAATTTCCAAAATCATGGTTCCAATTTTTTCTTTTAGTAATTGTTACAATCACCAAACAATCAGAAAGTTACAACACCAAGAAACTTGCTTTTATGTTAGATCATAGAGAAATAAGTATAATATCTACAATACTGCTAATACTAACCTATCGTGTTTCATTCATAGACAAGCATACACAACTTAAAACTCAAATATGAAAAGTACACATGAGTACCAGATGTTTGATTAAACATCAGGATGTTAGGGAAAACTTTGAAATGTCCTAGGGCTTTTCTTTATTTTCACAAATGAGACCTTGAGTTTTTGTTCTTTCCCCAAATATCTATAGTCAACTTGAGGAGACAGAACGAGGTGATAGGTCTACCATATAGTTGCCCAATGACGTAAAATTTGCCCTTGCATGGGCTTGACCAAGGACATTCGGGGAACAAAACGTCATAGCATTTGGAGAAACAAGGAAATGTGCAACAAAATTTCAAAGTTTTTCTCTAAACTATGTACACATTGGAGGTTGAAAGAAAATGCAACAAATTTGAAAAGGCGACAGCTTTGAGTTCTAGGAGCAAAAGATGATGTAATGTTGGTGAAGTTTTAGCTTTCGATGAGTCAATGTTTTGGCAAGATGATGGAATAGAATATCCTTACGAATATGTCCTAGTATGTCTACTACATTTTGTCTATGGATGGATGCATGTTCGCAAAACTGCATGCCATATTTAACTATGATCTTCACTAATGGATTTCATGTATGTTTTAGTACATTTATATTATCTCCACAAATGCCCTCTTGTTAGCCACATTTAAAGCAATTATATGTCATATTTGAGCAATTATCCAGTTCAATATGAAATTCTTCTTCTCAAGTATCAACTATCAATGGGCTACCTTTTCAATCGATTCACAATATCTCCTCATCTATTGTATGTTTTGTCTATGGAGGATGTTCATGAAACTCTAGTGATCACAACAAATAAACAAATATCATTAATAGCCTTATCATATTTATTATATTTAGAAAACATCCTTCTGCAAAATTGAACTATCATTAAAATGTGCAATTAGGGAACTTTCAAGACTAGTCGTGGATTAATCAACATCAATGCGTCAATTATAATAGAATGCAATCACATAAGAGAAAATATATGGGTAATAATCCATCAAATGTTGTTATATTTGCAATGATAAGTGCCATAAGCAGAGAAATTATTAGTGTATTTCACATTGTTATTAGTTTTAATATTGAAAATTTAGATGAGTTCTAGTGGTATTAAGAATCTCCTTCTTAATGTTATAATGCTACGACATTTCAAATGTCATAGCATCCTTGTTTTAATATGAAGATTTATATTATCAAACTTGGATGAGTTCTTTAATATGAAATCGATGCACAAACATTGGTGAGTACTAGGTGTGTCACCTTCATAGGAGAAAACTCACTTCTTGAAGCGTAGAGCTCACTAGAAGAAATCCTTAGAAAAACGTTGGATAATAGAAACAACATTCTACAATTACATATATCTTTGTGTGATTTCAAATACCAAGTATGGGTCATGTTTCATGAAGAGAAAAATACACATTCAAAAGCTCATCAATATTTTTACCAAACTCTTGCTTGCTTGATGTTGAGTCGAAGATACCCTAGGCATTTTGCTAGTGTCTTACATTTGTTGGGGAAAATAACCAGCTCCATCAAAAACCTAATTAATTGCAAGACCTAATCAATTAGGTTTAGCCATTATTAATTAGTTTGATCTTATCACACTACTCTAAATAGGTTGCATGACTATAATTAATTTTATCTAATTAGTTACATGATAACCTAATGTGGCTGCACCATAATGAACTAGGTTGATCAAATTTGGCACCGATAGCCTAATCAGTTTGCTAAAAAACGTTTCCTTTGGACCCTCTACACTTTTGCCAAAGGTACTTCTGATATGATAAAAAAATATACAGCAGGGCCATAATTGATAGTACCCAATATAGGAGGGAGTATTTATGATATTTCACCTTGGATTCATGTTCAAACTAGGTTTGCTACTGTCTAGTACGGTTTTTCGGGGTTGTCAATATTTTACAGAAATTGTTTCTGCATCAAATCTTCCAAAATTGGAAAAAACACGCTATGTTATTAGAACTTAAAATATTGGAAAATTTGACATTGTTAAAAATGACAGATTTTCTGAATATGAGTCTTCAGCATTTATAAGTTTTACAACAATGCCGAGTTTTTATTGTTACTAGAAACTAGAATGATAACAAATGTACATAGATGAGGAATGCATGTGCCATCCATCTCTGGATTAGGAAATTCACTCGAGACACATTGACAAGCATTTGTTTTTACTCGGAAAGTAATCCTTTCTCTTGTAAACTTCTAACCGTATCTTGAATGACCTTTTCTCTTGAACTGAATGAAAAGCCGAGATCTACTAACTTCTTTGATGGATTCACCACGCGCACGAGCTCCGGATGAGTGTCTTCCTTAAACCTGATATCATATACAGCATTAAAACTCTATCTCTATATTTGCAGATAGCCCTACAAACTTTTTACCAATTTGTTCACTCACTTATACACATTGAAGTGTGGGTACAATTGGCTAACTTCTTCAGCGAAATCACTGAAATGAGTGATTTCTTCAGTGCACAAATGTCTGCCTTTGGCATTCGGGGATTCATAAAGCAAAATTTGAGCTCGCACAACATCTTCGACATGTACAATACCGAGCCAAGACAGCTCCTGTTTGTCAGTAGACCCTGATAAAGAAACATTGTAAGCAATAAGATTTCTTATTTGAAACCCTAATATGTATTTTTTTCCTTTTTCATTACAGAAAATAGAACAATGAAAATAAAGAGAGAAATTTGAAAAGTTTAACATTAGACTGAATCAGATGGCACACAAATTACAGAAAACAATGCAAGTGAGAAACGAATGGTGAAGTATATTGATATTGTGTACATATCATTTTCCTAGCTTATATATTAGCCTGCATAATCTTTCGAATATATGTGAACACTTGTGTTATGTGCACATCATAACATCAATTAGGGCTCTATTTCATTTGGATTGTTTTGTTTGGATAGCTAGGATCCAAACACTGGACTGAGCGCTTATGAACATACAAGGGTCAGATACATACCCTCTTGTGTTCTCAATTCCATTCTAACCTATTTTTCCTCTGTTCTATTAGTTGTAAAACCTCAAGCTACTCTAGTGCACATACATCCCTGACATAAGATACCTGGGCATTTCTGTTGAGTGGAGTGTTCATCATGAAGCCTTCTGCCTATAAATCATGATTACCTTTACGGTTGGGGTGGAGAGTTAATCTGTCAGACTTCTATTTATTAATCATGATTATCTCATATGACCGACTTTATTTGAATCCAGTCCTAACACTTAAAAGTGTTCCATGTGGGTACAACCCCCTCTATATGTGAAAAAATTTCACCTATGGTCCTTAGCAAAACAAAAGGATGAACAAGAATATCTCCACATTTTGGGAGGACATTATAATAGTCTGGCAAATCCTTAAATAAGGTTAAAATCCAGTTCCACTAAGAGTTTCAAAACCTATAAGAGCATTGTAGGACAGTCTTTTTAATAAACTTTGCATGCCTATTGTCTCTGGAACTGCTCAATTCCAGAAAACTCTGATTTTCAGGAGTATTAACGATTTGAACTGTGTCTTAACCAATCAAAATCCTTGGTGTCTTTGCGATAAAAGGAAAAACTTTCCATTTTAGGTCTATATCCATTCCCTGTTTAGGACTATACATGCGACTAGAATTTAAGAGTATTTGGTGTTTGTCTCTTAAATGTTACTACATCTTAGTGGGACATGGTCCTAATCAAAATTATTTAAATTTAGGAATCTATAACTGTTAAAAAGGATTAACAAAGTACAATACCGTTTATCATGTTCAGAAAAACAGCACTACTGGCATTAAGTGCAGGTTGCAATGAGTACCCTAATACGCATGTAGGGTTGATGACAACCACATCCAGCCCATTTTCTTCCGCAAACTTCCACGCAGCTTTCTCGGCGAGTGTCTTTGAGATTGGATACCAAAACTGCATTCCAGACATTTTTTTCTTGGTCAATGGGATATCCTTATCAGGGAAAATCACTCCATTTCTCCTGTAACATGGCTAGTAACACTAGGATGGTCTGTGAGATAAGCAATATAAGGTTTTGTACCTATCAAACTACACCCTTGATCAAAAAGGCAGGCTATGACCATAAAAATTTAATGAGTTATTTACTATAAGACTAGAAACCCTTGGCTTAATATAACAAGTTAATTAAGTGAACATCAGACTAGAGTTGCGGAATCAAGTTTCAGGAAGCGAGAAGGGTATAATTATTCCACTGCTTGCAAGCAAAAACAAAGTCATCAAACCCATTAGTGCTTTAAATTCAAAAGTATCTTCTGCAAATCAGATTACTGATATGAACTGAATTGCTGATTCTGCAGTCTAACATTATTAACTATATACTCAACTTTTTTACCAATGGGTATAATTTGGTATTTCCCAAGGGGAATACTTTTAATATTGCACACAAAAGGGAAAAGCATTTTTGAAATTTTTTCCTCTACTTTCTGAATTGCATGATTAAGAGCATTCCATGGTGTATAACTTGGTATTTCCAAAATCTTGGGAACACTTTTCATATTGTTAACACAAAAGAAAACAGCATTTTTGAAATTGTTCCTCTACTTTCCATCTTCAAAATGAAGACAAACTTGTCCTACCTATAATGTGCAATTTCATCAGGAAATGGTATCTCTATACCTCTTTTTTTTTGCAGTATTCAATGTCAGTCCAACTATTCTCATCCACAGCAGTGCCTGGAGGTAGTTGAGGATTTGGAAACATTGCAGAAATTGAAGATGTCACGACAACCTTTTTTACTCCAGCTGCATGTGAAGCTTTCAAAACATTTATAGTGCCTTGGACTGCTGGATCAATGAGCTCAGCCTACTCAACAAAATACCAAAAAAAACGAAAGAACAAATCATTGTCCCATGGTTATACCCCTTCTTAATTGGGCATAACCCTTACACATCTCTTTATAAAAAGCCAATCAAGAAAAATGAAGTATACTGAAAAGCCATGTTTTAAAAAAAGGAGCAGAAACCTGCAAAGAAACCTTATGCAGAATGGTTTCTGTTTGAAACAGTTTTACTTAAATATGTATATACACTGCCCTGAATGTACAAACGCAATCAAGATTTACATGGCTATCTATACATAAGGATAGTTGTGGATCAATGAGCTCAATCTACTCAATGAAACGTCTAAATCAAGAGATGAACAAGTCATAATCCCTAAGGTTTGTCTCTTCATTAATGAAAGCCTTTCTATAACTCTTAATAAAACGCTATCAAGTTGTATGCAATCCTACTTTCAAATGACAGGGCATAAAAACAGTACAAGGATTTCTGTTTGAAACATCATTATCTAAAAGTTAAAATGCCAGTCTATCTACCCTATTTTGCAAGAATACCACTCATTTTGAAAAATCCTTATTTAAAAGTTAAAATGACAGTGTATTTACCCTATTTTCCAAGTAGGCACAGCAATTAACGCGCCTAAAGCATTCTGCCAATTATTAATCCCCAAGTGCTCTAACTAATATCGCTACAGATTAGGTCGAGATTTGCCTACCTCTAGTTAAGAGAGGCACTACTAATTATGCAACATTACTTAATTAATTATGCAACATTACTTAATTAACTGATCCACTAATTAACGCAAAATAAATTATGCAATGCACAGAATCAAAATAGTTATATTGCATATTTAATTATATTTTTGACCCAGTAGCTGCTATTGCTCCCTCTGAGGCAATGATAGCCGCTCCTACTCCAATTAATTTTGTCGATTAATCAAATACCTTTAAATATTTCCATCGTTATATATATAAGCAACATCCTTCTAATTTGCAACATGTTTACTTCCATAAAAGAACCCTTTCTCTTTTCACTACCTTTCTCACATTAAAGCCCTGAGAGACAACATGTGCAGCTAAAGTTTTACTAAACTATTTATCCTTTTCCCTTTTAAACACTAGTACTTAATCTGAGAGAGATTATGAATGATGATAATTATAATGTTTGTTGTGATGATGGTGATGATGATGATTACCTGTGGATCTTTACATGGATCCAATGTGCAAGGAGAAGCCAAATGGAAAACTCCATTGCTCTTGCCGATGGCTCTTCCCAATGTGTCAAAATCCAGTAGATCTATCTGAAACAGTTCCAAATTCTCCTCTGCTCCCTCGAGACTCATCAAATGCTTGGTCTCTCTCTCATTTTCTGCAAATAAGTCACAACATGTTTCCAAGCTTGGTGAGAAGATGGGAATTGTGGACTTCTAATTAATCCATTGATAAAAGACAGAATGAAAGGAAGAAATTGAATGTTGTTTCTGAAGCTTGATCATGAGGCATGGATCCTTATGAAACCAAAGGCAGAAGAGGTGTGGACTCCTATATTGCGTCGATAGAATAATAAAAGACAAAGGGCCCAAGGAATCCTTGACAAACAGATCTGTAATTATATATTCCATAGATGAAAAGACGGAACGGGAGAAAAAAGCACATTTTTTTAAGGACTCCCTGCAGGCCATGAGTCATCAAGAAATAGGCATTGAAAAAATGGAAGAAGGAAACGCATTTTCCTAGAAAATAAAAAAGCTTGACGATCATGAAAGCCATGGGAATCCTCAAGGAAGGTGCCAATGTTTCTAATTCTAATTCGCCAGGAGAAGAAAAACACATTTCCAAAGAAAGGAATCCATTTTCGAATTCCTGGTGTTTAGGGTTACAAAAAAATACAAAAAAGAAAAACCATGTAAGCATGAAAGAAAGAAAGAATCAGAGAGAGGGAGAGGTGTGTTTCGAGCTACCTATGTTTTGCACAGTGCCTCGGACGCGGTAGCCTCGTTGGAGAAGGAATCGTACGAGCCATGAGCCGATGAAGCCGCTAGCTCCAGTCACGCACACGACCTCCATTGCCCTCCCCACACGCCTTCTCTCTCTCTCTCTCTCTCTGTCTCTCTCTCTCTCTCTCTATTTCTCTATCTATCTATCTCTGCGTCTGCATCTCTCCATGAATTGGATGAAACCTTGCGGGAACAGGGGAGATGTGAATGCCAGACAGTAAATCAAAAGACAGTAAAACAAACTCTCTCTCTCTCTCTCTCTCTCTCTCTCTCTCTCTCTCTCTCTCTCTCTATGCGGGGACAAAAACCGTTGATCAATGCTTTGTATGCCAGAGCTAGACTAGACTAGATTTTTGAAGTATATGTATATGTATGTGTGTATTCTATGTATGGTAAAAAAAGACGAGCCTACAGATACAGAGTTATAAGTTTCATTTGTTTGTTTTTGGGAAAACGTCGTAGCAATAACGATGGCAGTCACCTTCTCGCTCTTCGAAAACTTGATTAATGGAGGAAACACATTCGAAAGATAAAAGGATTTACATGTTTTGTTGTTTTGTGGACTTCGCCAAAAAACTTTTCAAATGTGGTCCCTCGCGAGCATCATTAGAGACACATGGATGAGCTTGAGATTTTTATTTTGAGGGAGGGGGAAAGAGTGAATAATATATGCTCACAATTCTTGAGTCTATGTCAAGATGATAGATAATGCGTTGCGTGCATATGGAATATGATATTTCAGATTTTTTTGCAGTAGCTCTATTGGTCTCGAGTGAAAGAACGTCCATCTCTCGATGGGCAACCCTCTTTGGTTTATGCATCAATTAATAGAAAGAGTTTGTAGCTCAAGAATGCATTGAATAAGTTATTACTGAGAATGTAGTTATATACACAAATGATTTTGTGGTTTCCACCAATAGTTTGGAGTATGATGAAAAGCTTACAAGTGCATAGTAAAACTTTTGTATGTGTCTTAAAGATGGAGCATCAATTACCCCAAAACAAAATAGGGAAAAGTACCAGGATACCCCTGGAAGTTCGTCTATTTACTAGAATGCCCCTGGAAGTTCCAAATTTACCAAACTACCCCTATGTCCAAAAAAATACACTATATAAAGTAATTATACACTCAAATCTACAAACCCTATTTACCAGAATACCCTTCAAACACAAATTTCTTTATTTAAGAGATTCTTTGGGTCCTTTGTACTTACTTTATAAAGTGTATTTTTTTGGACATAGGGGTAGTTTGGTAAATTTGGAACTTCCAGGGGCATTCTGGTAAATAGACGAACTTCTAGGGGTATCCTGGTACTTTTCCCAAAAAAATATTATGTTAGTACGAACTCAAACTAAAGATAAACTATACATTGTCACAAGAACAAGCCACATGAAAACGTAAAAGGATTAAATATGTTGGGCTTATCGTTCCCTCCAATCATAGATGGGATGAATGTGGTACTCGCCACTTGGAATAAGGAAAGAGGGCTTATTGTGCATTTAAGAAAATGTGCAATGGTGGAGAAATAAATTTGGCACATTGGTAACATCCATGCTTCTTCGTGGTAGGTATGGGGTACTAACATCCTTGAGTCCCCATTGAAAACATTCTAAAAATGTCCAAAAACACATTTTTATAAAGTTTCTTCAAGTCAAAGTACAACTATATTAGAGCTTAATTCTAATGTAAGCATATGGTAAGGAAATAATAGATAGATAAATAAGAAACGAGAGAGAAAGAAGGGTGTTGATCTACCCGACCACCTCTGAGTGAAGGGATCAAGACATACTTGAGCCTCAATAAGCATTCATACCACTGCCTTGGCATCGAGTCATACGTAGTACAGTACATGTGCACTCGCTACAAGAGTTTGATCACCACAAGATCAGAGTCTTGACGTAGTCAAAATGAGGTGTCGAATGAGGGTAGTTAGGCCTCATATTTATAGCCAGGCCTAAGGCCCCCAGGCAAGTTCACACTTGGCCCTTATGGGTTGTCTCAATTCCAAGGATTAAAAGTAATCATCCCTTCTTTACACTCTCATTTAACCTCACACGTTATCCATGTGTATAGAATACTACGATACAACTTACAACGGGATATTTTATGGTTATGCCCATGACAAATTGTCACATATGCTCGTACTTTTTGAGGCTATATCACTTCCCATTGAAACTATGGCCATGGAAAGGGTTGCCGCATACATGCGTCGGGTTTAAAAAAATAACTCACATTGACTTCTTGGAATCACACAAGAAAAACTTCCACATATTGTCAATTTGATCCACTCCATACATGCAATCCTCTCACAATCATGTTGTGCACGATCCATTGTGAATGTTCTTAAACTTCAATAATTACTACTTCATTTTGCCCGTACTATGTAAAAATGTTTCCCTACTGGTCTCATAGTAATATTTGTCATGTCAAGATGATAACAAGATCTACATCTTTATCCTTGATTAGCGAATCATATTCTCTCATTTTAATGAATTAATCTTTTGATTAGTGGACCAATCCTTCAAATTGTAAGTTATTCTTCAAACTGATTTATTGTCTACTATTTCAATTCAAGAATGTATCTTTAATTAATAAGCTATATGTACACATGAACTTGTTATTTCACTTACTGAACTTGGATTAATGAACTAATCGGTTTAGGAAGAAATCTTTGCTTAATGCATTCATATTTGAGTAATGATCTAGTCAAAATTTAGGATCTTGATGAATGAATTAACTTCTTCATTAGGACTTTGGGCTGGATTACTGAATTAGCATTTTCATTATGAACTTTATTAGTGACGAAGGGTGAATGTTCTTTGATCAATGACATGTTGTGTTTGTTGTTCATTCGGTGGGGAACGTGAAAGCCTACATATTTATACGATGTGAAAGCAAGGTCATAAAATATAAATAGTGGGAGATAGTAAAGTGGGCACTTTTAAAATGGTAACATCTTCATTCCTGCTTAAATATCAATAAATTATTAGCCGATCGACTCTTATCATTGTAAGACTCAACCACGCACTCCTTAGATTTAAGTGGGAAGTGACAAATTGGATTTGTGATGCATGAAATAAATACATGACTTAGGTTGACACTACAATCATGATGATCGTCACCTTACTGTGATGTGAGTCGGGTCATAAGTACGATATCAACAAACATCGTCATTTCCGTTATAAAAAAGATGATCAAGGTAATGGATATAGAATCAAGAGGTTCGTGATTGCCTACCAACCCATCCTATTGCTACGACACTAACTCATAACAAGAAAATCCTTGACATTGACCCTTGATTCCCCACGGAATATTTAAGGAACTCAATTATAACCCTTAACCACCATGCGTGCTTTGCCTAAACATGGGCTGTATCATCTTAATAATCACAACAAGTCATCCACTCAAATTAGTGCAATGGCCTTGACTTAATGAAGGAAGCTAACCCCAATAATTCATTGCCCATTATACATGCTACCATTTCTACAAGGTTAGCCATATCAAGAATCAATGATTTGATTAGACTATTGCTAAGTATATGCGTTCCATGTAGCCAATAAAGCAACACAAATGAAAATTGGTCAAAATATGATCACATCCATCAACATGTGCAAGAATGGATTCACAATGCTAATGTCAATAATACAAAATAGATAGCAATAGGCGACATGGAGCAATCAATGCTCGTCATGGGAGAACGCATCAAACCCATTCACTCCATTACATAGGAGTTTACCCGACTACTACAACATGCTCTCTTGGTAGGGTGAAGATGGCTTTTGAACAAATCAATGTGGATGTGTGTGTTGGGAGACAGGTCCCTCCGGATGGGAAGGGAGAAGAACAGTGTCGACGAACAAACTCGGCCGAGGCCGAAACGGTATGAGGAGTACCCGGCTACAGAGAGCCGGATGATACAGTCCCGGTGAAGACCGGATGAGGAGTACCCGGCTACGGAGAGCCGGATGGTGTAGGCCCGGTATGAACCGGATGAGGAGTACTCGGCTACGGAGAGCCGGATGGTGCAGGCCCGGTATGAACCGGATGAGGAGTACCCGGCTACGGAGAGCCGGATGGTGCAGGCCCGGTATGAACCGGATGAGGAGTACCCGGCTACGGAGAGCCGGATGGTGCAGGCCCGGTATGAACCGGATGAGGAGTACCCAGCTACGGAGAGCCGGATGGTGCAAGCCCGGTATGAACCGGATGAGGAGTACCCGGCTACGGAGAGCCGGATGGTGCAGGCCCGGTATGAACCGGATGAGGAGTACCCGGCTACGGAGAGCCGGATGGTGCAAGCCCGGTATGAACCGGATGAGGAGTACCCGGCTACGGAGAGCCGGATGGTACAGACCCGGTGAGAACCGGATGAAGAGACATATTCGTAAATATGTTTCTGAGAGCCCATCGAGGCTACATTTGTAAATAGCCGAAAAGTCATATTAGTATAAATATGACTTAGGGCAAACTTTTAGTTGTTGTTGTCATTTTCTTGTTGGTGCAAGAAGAAGAGAGAGTACGTAACGTTGTACAGAGAGAGAGAGAGAAAGAGGTCGTTGCCTCTGTTGTAACCGCCGCGTGTGGCGAAGATCTGTGAGCACGAGGTCGTTGCCTCAGTGAACTCACTGTTGTACATTCTCACATAGTGACAGTTTGCAGCCTGTGGGCTGCCGTGGTTTTTCCCTCTTTGGGTTTTCCACGTAAACCTCCTGTGTATCTTCCTCTCCTTTGTGTCGTGTTTTATTTCCCGTTTTCTGTGTATCATTCTACGCTCGGTTGTGGCCGGGCGTCGCGCATAAGGAACGTTGGGTTCCCGTCAGTGTGGAGACGACATCGACCTTAGTCACTACAATGTTTATGATGAGCCTTTCGAGACGATGTTGCAATCTTGCACGAGATTAAGAGACTAGGATTATTCCATCAACCTAAGATGTCAATTGCAACACACATACAATATGAATATGAGTGACCTCATGGGAAGATTGCTCCCCTACAAATGGCTCAAATTGAGTATTCCTCATTATTGTAGGCACACTTGATGAAAGTTTATCCCCCCACTTACCTGCAAAGAGTCACACAACCATATTAAAATCACTCAATGGATAGTTCCCACAAATGTAAGTTGTAAAGATTTCGTTCATTGGGGAAAGGAAGTCGGTGTTGCTTCCCTACCTAGCAAGCTTCACAAAGTTGGGCCTTCCGGCCACTGAACTTCGGCAAGCCGAACATGACTTGTTTTGCTTGTAGCTCCTAAAGCCCTTGGAAGTTGACGCGGCGAATCCGCTTATGCCACAAGTCGATAGCTGATTCGACTTTTTGCCTTTTGGTGAACATTGTGGTGCCTATGTCGTTTGTTTCGAGGATGAATGTCCTCCCTTCTCGTCGCCCTTGCGCGATGATTTCTTCAACGAAGCAACCTAGGTGGGTGAACCAAACCTGCATTCCTTGGTCGATGATTTGTCTGACCGATACCAGATTCTTGGTGATCATCGGAACATGCAAGACGTTCATTAGGCTCCCTTTCTGACCGACATGGCTCAAGGGGATGTCATCGACATGCTCGATAAGATGTGAGGTGTCGTTGTCGGTTTTGACGACCCCCGTTTAATCCGGTTTCTCAAGATATGAGAACCACTCTTCGTGGCTCATCACGTGATTCGATGCTCTGGAATCAACATACCACACCTCGTTTGAGTTTGAAGTGTTCGTCTTCATTGAGTTGACTTTGTGCTTCATTAAGAAGGCAATATCCGTTTCGTTTTGCTTCGTGCCTTCAGCGAAGTGCGATCATTGTCGATTTCCCTGCACTTTGCCCAATTTGGCTTTGTCAGAGTTTGCCTTCTTCTTCCAACACTCACTTTCCCTGACCCTTCCGGCCACAGTACCAACAATTGGTGGCTTTGTTTTGCCTGCCTTCGGCACCACCCTAACTCCCCCTGCTTGTGGAGGGTTCACTGTTGTCGGCACTCCCTCTGTGCCCCTGCTTCTTCTCTTGTCGGCCGCCACCATTGTGTATCGATCCACCGCGTTCTCCATGACCACGAGGCCTATCTGCCTTCGTGTACAACATCTAGCTCTCCGACTACATGCTTCTTGACGCACTTTAGTGGTTTTCTTCGAACATAAGCATTGATTGTAGATCAAAGAACGACGATGGTTTCTCCCTTGTGCAAATAGCCGTCCAGATCGGCCCATATCTCGGAGCTATAACACCAAGGCAGATCTGTACCATCTCTTCCTCGTCTATCGACACATTGATGGACCCTAAGGCATCACCTATCTCCTTCATCTTCGTGGTGTAGTCGGTGACAGACATATCCTTCTGTCAGATATTGTTGAGCTATGGGTAACCTGCAACTTCTGGGCCATGGTACTTGTGGCAAAAATCTTCTTCAGATTTTCCCATGCCTCCTTCGGCATCTTCACATTCTGGATGTAGCCCATCATCTGATCCTTGCACACAAGTTGCAAGGCAATGCAAGACTCTACTTGCTCCTTGCTCCCAAAATGGGAAATCCTTGTATGTCGATTATCGTGCTACTTCATTTTCTCCTTGTTTGTAACTCTAGTAGCCATGCCTGAGTAGGTGCTAGTGCATCTTGTATTCCCAAGATGCGTAGTTGCTTCTGTTCAACTTCTCTGTCGGAAGAGCACTACCCATGCCTTTGTCCATGTTTCTGTTCTAGAGCCCCGCTAATGACTCGTCTAAGAAAGCTATGTCGAGTACGGAGGATACTTCTCAACCCTCATGCTCTGATACCATGTAAAGATTTACAATATGCGGAAGCTTGTGAATCGATAGTCGGTTAGTTATCCAGAAGATGAATAGTTCATCAACACAAAACACAAAGTACAAGAGAGATAGTAAGACCGAGTGAGAGCAATCAACAAAACTTCTATTACAGAAAAATGCTCAGTACCTTACATAGTGCTTATGTGCACTTTATATATACAAGCCCATCTGCCAGGACCATTAAGACTTAGTACTGGCATGTACTTCAATGCTATTAAAAGAGCATCTGACACTATTTGCCTACGTTGGACCTATTTAATAAAATAGGACACGTCGGCACGTGTGACGTTCTGCCATCAAGATCTGGTATCCGACTTTGGAAAGTGGGCATATCCAACCACATCGATTCCGGTCTGACCTACGGGCTTATCCAACCGGTCCGGTCCATGTTGAGCTTGCTCGCTCAACATAACCCCCTTATGATAACAATGGGTAAAGAAATGTGACATTCACCACATTACTAGAATAGTGCAATGACATTTCAATGTTATGTACATATGCATATTTAGGCTCTAATCATCATAAATAAGGCCTAAGCAACATGGATCAACAATGAATGAGAAAAACAGGATAGAAGGCAATTTGATATTCACGCTAACAAATAGAGGGTCATTACAATGCCATCCATCTAAGTACCTTTCTTTGGTGCTAAAAAGAGTTCCAAAATTGCGCAATTGGGGCAGCGGGAGTAAGAGTTCATGGAAGGACTAGATCATCCCTGGGGGCGATTGGAGCTACGAATGACAAACAGAGGTTTGGAGGTTTGATTTTGAAGTATGGAGGGGGCGGAATCTTCGTGGTGGTGGTGGTGGTCAGCTTTGTTTCCCAATTTATATGCGTCAAAGCAGCCGTAGACGGAAGACGACGAGATCCCTGCCAAATATTCGGAGAGTCTCTACATCAACAGGGATGCCCATGCCATGCCATTCCATTCATAGTAACACGGGTTGGCCCGAGGAGTAGGGATGGGCGGGCGAGAAACACCACGAGAACTATAGACACGAGAGAGAGAGAGAGAGAGAGAGAGAGAGAGAACCAGATGGCCGGCCGACTGGCCGGACGGACGGACGGACGGACGGACGGATAGAGAGCAAAATAGTTGTGTGTGTGTGGCGTATGGTTTCTCCGATCCGATCCATTCAGTCTCTCTCTCTCTCTCTTTCTTTTCTCGTCTTCGTCTTCTTCTTCTTCTTCTTCTTCTCCTTCTTCTTCGTAGCAGCCGGAGCAGGAGCAGGAGCAGGAGCAGTGTGCAGAAGTCTCTCTGACACATCCTTATCCCCTTCCTCTCCTCATCTCCCTCCTTTTCTTTCTTTTCTTTTTCAATCCATCCATCTCCATCTCCATCTCCACGCACGAAGCTCCCATGGCGGACCTCCCCGCCCCTCCTCTCTCCTCCTTACGTTCTTCCTCCTCTCCACGAAGCTTCCACGGATGATCTCACTGCCCCCCCCTCTGACCTATCCGTCTGTCTTTCTCCTTCTTTCGTCTTCTCGAAGCTCTCGTATAGCGAGGACTGACCCTCGCTCCCCCTCTCTGATATATCGTGCTCACTCCTTCATTCTTTTCTTTTCACTTTCTTCCACATTCTTAATATAATGCGAAGCCTTTTCCTGTCCTTTTCTGCATCATCCTTCACCTGACTTCTTCTGCAACCTCCATCTCTAACAATGAGAAGGAAAAGGCGTATTCGCAACTTGTGCAGAAGTCGAAGCATTACAAGCGCTTGAATTTCGACAGGGAATTCTTCACACATATACATAGATATACATATACAACCAAACATAACACACACGGATTCAGATGCCATTGTTATTTAGTGATGGCCTCAGAGATGGATAACGATAACGAGTCTTCGTCCTCAAAACTTCAAGCTAGAAAAACAGTCCTAGTCGTTTTTTCTTGTTCCATATGCTTGGAAGCCATTTCTGAGGAATCATGTGAACGATCAATAGCCAAACTGAAATGTGGTCATCGTTTCCATCTTGGTAAGATTAAAAGTCTTTATGGCTTTCTTTATCTTTATGTATACGTAGTTTTGTTCTCAATGGAAGGTATGTTTGTGTTGATTTATGAACAATCTTCTTCCTCTTCTTCTTGGAACTGAAATTAGGTCACTGTTTTGATCTCTGTAAACTTACAAATTTCTCTGGATTTCTTTCTTTGTGCTTCATAAAATTTGGTATTTTTGTCAAAACTCGATGCTTCAATTGTAGGCATCATATACCTGTTATGGATAGGAAGATCTTCTTCCTTTCAAAATGCACTCTGCCAACGCTTAAATTCTCTGATGTTCTCTATGTTCGTTTCATTGCTTGTCTGTGCTAACCATCTCGTCTCAATTGTAGAGATATTTCTTATTCTTTTTGAACTGAAACGTTGTCGCCGTTTTGATATTGGTGTGCTTAAAATTCTGTATGCTCCATCTTTATTGTCTTTGCCAGAAATGATCTTCGTATCATGAAGTAAAAAGTGTGCTTCCTGTGTCCATGGTAGTATGCATAACTTTCTCTGATGTCCTTTCCGTGTGCTCCATTTTTGTCCCTGTCAAAAGATTTCATCTCAAATGTGGTGATATTCATATTAAGAAGTGGGCCGTCTTGTTTTTTGAGCCAAATTTGTGGTCCCACTGTCAAAATACGCCTCATACAGATACTCTTGAGATGAAGCAGAAAGACTTCTTTTTTGAAGTGAAAATACCACCATTTTCATGTTGTTATGCTTAATTCAATGCTGTTATTATGTTCCATTTCCAAAATATGTTTCTTACAGATATTCCTGTGATGAAGCCAGATGTTATATGTTTTAACTGTAAAGGCCACTGTTTCCATCCTAGTATGCGTCTCTGATATTATGCATGCTCCATGATTGTTTTCTATATCAAACTTTGCTATCTCAATCACAGAGATAGTTCCTGTTATGAAGTGAAAGATCTTCTTCGTTTGAACTGAAATGGGGCCACCATTTCTATCTTGGTATGTGTATGTTTCTTCGATGATCTATGTGCCATTTGTGATCTCGATTTCAGAGACATTCTCATGATGATTGAATGTTGTCCTTTTTTTTGCAATATAAATCCTTCTTTTTAAAGTAAAAAGCCTTTTCTTTCAATACCACATAGAACTTGGAACATAATGATGTTTCTATGGTTCTCTTTCTTTTTTCTCATGTCTGTTTTCTAGCATAACATTTAATATATATATATATATTAAGCTGAAAAAAATTATTTGGAAATTTGTGGTGGGAGTTGCTCTCTTTTCGGGTTGTAGGGATTTCTGCTAGATTTACACGTTTGAGGGTGCCCATCATTATCCAGTGAAGTCAAAGAAACTTGATGGGATAGTTCATGTACATACCATTACTTCATATATGGATCTTAACTTGCTCTCAGATTATATGCCGAGGAATGCTATAGCCTCAAGTCCTTGCCATGCGGCTTTGCTATGCATAAGTGGCTGGCAATTTTATGCATTTGTATAAAGTGGTAGGTTCACAGCTATATGATGACAACTCCATTCTTAGTTTGTGCAATTTCTTCTAGGGGACAATTTCTGTACTAGATATCTCTACAAGTTTTAATCCACAACTGAGGGTATAACCCCCTTTCCAAACATTGGGCTTTTTTAACCTTTACCCTACACCTCTTAGTATGTTAGACTTAGCTTCAGAATTCATGCTAGAATCATTCTCTCTGGTTGGCCTCATGACTGCTCCACAGTCATCGGCCTTTAAGTGCTACCAGGATTGTTGATGTAGCCTACCTTATTGCACCAACCTTATGATGTATTGGTATCTGCATGCTAACACCATGTTAGACAAGTCTTTTTATCCCCTTCTGGGGGACCCCTTATTGTAGGCATTTTGGATTCTAACACGGTATGTCAGGTTCATAGTCATTATTCCTGATGAATTAATCTGTGCCCTTTGGTGCTTTTTCTTCTTTGTCTCATGAAAGATATTGTTGGTATTCACAAATGGAAAATTGGTCGCAAGTACATAGTGTGGACATGGATTCACTTCCAGCATTTGAGTATAACCTTGACTGTCCAGTTTTGTGTATGATTAAGTGAGAGAGAAATAGGACATTATTTCAAATGGCTTTTCATACCGGAGATCCCACTACTTGTGAATTATGGCGAATGTTGAGATTTTGGAACTTCTAAATCTACCATGAATCCATGTTTTGCTTAATAATTTATCATATTTGATAGACAGTTTCCTCTGGTTCTGTAGTCATTTGCCCATGCATGGATGGTTCCTGGTTGATGCTTGAGAGTGTATTGCTTGAACAATCAAATAACTGTTAAAAGTAGTTTATATGATTACTCTTAGGATCTCTGCCTCAAATTTGTCGTGGAAGTAAAACGTTTTTGAAGAAAGGTAGCATTATGTTTAAAATCTATTTACAACCTGACTTAGCTTTTTTACTACTTTAAGCTTACATAATGTGTGGCCGTTGTAAGGTTACATTACAATTTACGCTGAAACATGTCATATATAAATATTTAAACCTAAGATGTTACATCCCATCCATGACCGTGGTTGCAACTGTGCAAGGGACTTTGTTTGTGATTGTCTGATAATAAAGCATTTTGTAATATGTTTCTTGCAGATTGTATTGGATCTGCCTTCAATGCAAAAGGTAGGATGCAATGTCCAAATTGTCGGCAAGTGGAACAAGGACAATGGTTATATGCAAATGGTTGCTGTTTAAATGAAGATCTTGTTGATGATTTCCCTATGGAGGAGGATGTGGAATCCTATGGAGGAGCAACCACGCTGGTAAATTTCAAACATTGGCTAGTAACATTCTTGTATGCAATCCAGAATATCATGACTTCAACCGACTAGTTTCCCATGTCCTATAGAAGTCACTTTTAAGGAAGAAGTTTCCCATGCGAACATGTTTTTCCACCTTTTGGTATATATATATATATATATATCACATATTGAGATATTGTTAAGTATTATGTGAATCTTTCCAAGACAATGCTAATGGTATTACCTGAGATCATCTCCTGTCATTGGCAAGGTCTTAAGATGAGTACTATTTTCTGCAATAACATATTGTATATTTTAGTTGTAAACACATTGTACTAAATAGCTATGGCCTGTGAACTATTCCATGTAATCATTCATCGTCTTTGATTTATGTATTTCTGTCACCACAACCTTGTTTAGGACTATCACCCTTCCTTCCCACGTTACAAGTCAATCATATTTTGGGTTGTCTATTCTCTCTTTCACTTGGAACTATCGTAGTGGAGTCTTAAACACATATGAAAAGGGGTGAATGATGAGAACTGGAGAAACGATGTAGGGTGGCATTGTCTACGGAGAAACCACCCCAAAGCCGGGTGACTATGGTATCTCCTACTATAAATATGACACTAGCTGAGCTGGTAATAGGGAACCAGCGGTACGGCCAAATATAACGTTAGTGCTATTTTCCCACTGAAAACGATTTCTATACTCATTAAGAGGGCAACTTCTGTATCTATAACATCATTGGCAGGGAACCTGGTAGCCAATCATACTGAACCTGCAGTCTTCAGGTCATGAGCCTCACGAGTTGGCCATTTACTCCACCCCGCAAGTAAGCAAGCCAAGGGATACATGAGAAGGGTTTCAGCCATGGCATTGAAATGAGTTATAATAGATTGGGCAACAGCAAATTGTAAACTGTGATGCATTCAGACCATGAGCATCTGGACCATGGCCATGTTACCTTTGTTATTGACAAATCAAGGTCATTATCACCTGATACAAAGGGGCTTTCCGTAAATGTGCATATGATGATGGTGGCGTGGTTAGAGCCAAAACACTAAGGGAGTTGGCTGCTGTGTGAGGAGAGAGAAAGTAGAGAAAACTGTACAGAAAATGGAGAGGAAACCCTAGCCGCTAAAGTCCCCCTCTCATTATGAGAGGTTTGGGACCAATTCTTATTGATAAGTAACTTTTAGGTCATTTGGGCATGTTCACACATGGCCAATGACCAAATGTTATAAAGATAATGTAAATTCCTATAACCCCCCAAATTGGGGCCAAAAATGTAGTAAATATGTGTCTAGAAAGCTCTCGAAGGGAGCTTTCATATGGATCAAAATTGTACAAAAAGGAGAGTGCTTGGGGCCTTTATCCCCAACATTCCGTGTGTCAGAGATATCTCCATCTTGAATCCACCCACGTTAGAGATCTTTGAAGACAAAAGGTTTAGTCCATGAAAGGTCACGCTTTTATATGCATAGCCACCATGACTATTCGGTATCTCAGTCAGTTTTACTAATGTTGCTATATTTAGTCTGGTTTATTTTTCTCCAAGACATGTATTCTTAAAACACATCGATATATATTTTTTGTTATTTCTTTCTCTCATTCTGGTTTCTTTAATTTCATCCTCACTTTTTGATTTAATCACTTGATTCAGTGGTTACCATAGGGTTTGGTACATTAGCAAACACCACCAGGCTCACAGGCTCATTGTCGTTAGGTGGTGTAGATGCGATTATGAAATAAAGATGATGGAAAAACACTGTCGAGTTCCTAAAACTCAGAAACAGAAACCTCGATTTTTTTGGGGATTATATTAGTAAAATTGTATTTACTTTTATAAGCATTTACTTTATAAAGAAAGAGTTTTGCAAATAACAAGCATATTTTAATATTTTCTAAACAAATCTGAGGCATGGGCACTCAGGTTGCTTCTCGTAAATGCTCGAAACTGTTCATGTTGGGCTCTTTTCACTTGATCACATATTTAAACAAGTTCTGGGCTTTGATAAAATAAAAACTGAGGCATGAGCACTCGTATTGCTTCTCATAGATGCATGAAACAGTTTTTTTGGGCCTCTTCACTTGGTCACATGTTCACACTTGATTTTGACATTTGCGATTCCTCTTGATAATAACAGTTTAATATCAATTGCCTATGGTTATGGGCAGCAAAAAAATGATTGTGGTTTGTGATGTATATTACATCAAGGCTCATTTATTTTCTTTCTGTCTCTCTGATTTTATTTAAGTTAGTGTTAGTCCAGGCCAAAGGACAGGTGTATATAACATTCAATTATTTTTTGAGTTCTTATTCCGTTCTCTCATCCATCCCCTTGCATATGAATATCAAGAATCAGTGGATTCATTTGATTTTATAACATGTTGAAAGGTAGTAAAGATAATAATTAATCATGTGGATTTGAATGCATAGACTACTTACTGGCGAAGTTTTCTAAAAGCTTTTTTTTAGCAGCAATATATTCAATTCCTTTTATAGATCACTGACACAATTATGAAATTTTTGTGCAGCAATTCATGCCAACTCCCTGGTGTCCTCATCAGAGCACATATGCACATTTCTCATTGACACTAGAGTGAGTTAAAGCATCAGGCAATTTTGTTTATAAATGTTAAGAAAGAACTTCGTTCTCTTTTTTGGCAATAATATAAAATCTAGGGAAGAACTCTGAAATACACTCTATTGTTTTTTCTTTATTCCCCAAATGCCCTTTCTTTTTTCTTTATCTATTTCCCTATAAATTAAGCATGACTACTCTAATATTTTCTGGATTTGAATTTTGCCAGGGATTTTGATAACTTCCGAATTGGATGTAAGTACATATTGCTGACATGATTGTTATAAGTTTCTGGAAAATGTTTAGATATTTGTAAATGTAGAAGTATTTCTTATCATGTTATTAGTAAATGTAGATATGGATCCAGTAGGTAATGTGAGGAATGGTTCAAGAGTTCATCCTGGAGGACATCATATTTGCCCTTATCTTTCTGGGCGAGGTGTTTCCGTTGGGCAACCATCTGTACATTTTGAAGATTTTTTTGGACTTCACACTGGTCATCATCATCATACTAGTAGAAATACAAATCAACCTACAAGTTCTCATTCATTGCAGAGAAATTCTAATCAGAATCAAGGTTCAGGAATTTCTAATACTACATCAATATATGAAGGGTTCACTCAGAGCTTCCATGGCAGCAGACAACATAATATGGGGATTTCCCATTCTTTTCATGGAGGGTAAACATAATGGCTACGTGTTGTGGACATTGTTCTATTCTCATGTCAAACCATCATTAAAATTTATGGTGAAGCATTGAATGCTTAAAACTAGTTGGTAATTATCAGAATACTCCCATGTTTAAAACAGCTAACAGAATACTCCTGTAGTATGAAATACCAAATAGTTTACTGCTACCTAATGGTATTCTTTTAGATTTCGAAAACTTAACGTATATTCTGGCAAACATACAAGTTAAGAGTATGATTGTGTTTCATATAAAAATATATGAACCTTTTGCTATATTTCAGGAATGATTAATTTCGTTTCTTTTTCAGAATTAATCAAGTCGGTAATGCGGTCTTTGGTCAACCTATGCACATACATAATGCTCATTCTCGAAACAGTCAGATGAATGCAAACAGGATATGGCAAATGGCATTAGGTGAGAGGGCACCACAAGGATGGAATACAACTGAAAATCTAAATGAATATAATACACCATTAGTTGTTCCTGCACCTCATCCTCTTCCATTAGGCCAAACATCATCAACGCCACCACTAGCAGCTACAAATGTTGGTATGAACTGGGTAACATCAACACCACCGCGACATAATCAAGTGGATCCATGGATGTCTCAAATGTATGCATCTCGGGTTTCCTTGGGAGCTTCAAGCAATTGGTGGCCCTTGGTTTCTCATGGAAATAATAATATTAGTCAAAGGCCTGTAGTACCCAATGTAGTACCAAACCCGTATCAGAATGACGGTCATTTTTTTGGCTTATTTCCAGGTCCTACATCATCTCCACCACGAGGAGGCTTTTCTGATCAAACTTCAGAAGGCCCTTATGCCTGGGTGTTCCAATGAGACAATCTATGCTATTTATATATCATATATATACATCACAAAGGCTTATTGATAGGTAAATCCATGACTGGCTTGAAGGAAAAGGTCTTGATGTGACTAAATCTCTTTATCTATATAGATAGATAAAGAAGTCTCCATATGCTTAGTTTGTATTTTTTTAAGAAAGAAAAGGAGAACAAATGATGTTTTACAATATCACTGTTTTACAATACTGCCACAATTGTGCTAGCAACAGATGGCTTTGTGAAATCATCATAAAAAAACTGCCTGAATGGTTTATTGCCGTGATGGTCTTTAAACAATTATTTATATGGACCAATTGTAAATAAACATTCAGTTAATGTTATCAAGCACTAGAGTGCTTGATGTATTTCTTGGTACCATGTCCATGATTTGGATTGTTAGTGGATTGTCACTTTTGGCTAGGGAAAATATTCAGAATTATTTTTTGTTAAATATGACTGCACATTTAGTGTTAAATTATTCAGAATTGTTTTTTGTTGAGCATGGCTGCACATTTAGGGTTCTATTTGTGTTGAAAGTCTCCAAAATGAAATAGCTGAAAACACTAAGATTTCTTATTCTATTAAGATTTGGTCCCCTCAACTCAAAATCATGTTTTCAATCTTTTATTCATTACATATATTGTGATACAAAATTAGAAAGTTGATTATTCTTTTGCTTTTTTTATTTGACATATTAGCTGGGATATTTTCAGGTGTGTTATTGTTAGAGGCATGCCAAAAAAAATAAAGCTCATTATATTACTCTTAATTGAAGGATACAAAGTATTTTCTAAGTGCTCTTGAGCTCTTTATGTTGTTTAATTACATTTTTCTGTCTATTTAATTTCCAAGAGATTTGATCATTAATAAATTTAAATTCACAGACATCATATCACACCACATTATGCTTTGCATATCGGAAAGTCTCCATATTGAGGATAAAACCACATCCTGAAAATTTTAGCTGTGCTAAACAGCTTGTACACTACAAGGAGAACAATAACAAATCATAATGTAAATATTGCTGCCATTGCTAAACAGAGCTTGGACACAACATCCACATTGGGAAGGCAGAGGTCCATCCCAATGTGGCTAAACAGCTTGTACACTACAAGGAAAACAATAACAAATCATAATGTAAATACTGCTGCCATTGCTAAACAGAGCTTGGACACAACATCCACATTGGGAAGGCAGAGGTCCATCCCACGTTCCCACATGCTGAAATAGAAAACAAGTGGCTAGAAAATATTGAGCAGAAGAAAATGTGTCGCAATAATATTATTTTCTCTCATGATATACATGATTAGGTATGTTACGTAGAAATATAACATACCTAATCACTGCACAAATAATGCCTACATGTGCCTTTCTTATTCATATGGCCTTACATCATCACTTTAAAATAACATAACCAGGAGCTGCTTCTTGTGACATTGTTTCATGTGTATAGGTCATGCTTATGATGGTTTCATAACATAGTGGCATAACTCCGAACACTGGCTTTCAAAACTGCTGGAAGTATGTATATTTTAAGTTTTACAAATCTTGGAACATAGCTTCTTCTTCTTCTGTCAACATGGGATAGCTTTCCATCGGAGGACCTGGGCTATCCTCAAAGTTTGATGTGTCACTTGGAGAAACCTGTAAACAGAATTCAAGGATAGACTTAAGAGTAAAAGAAGATAATATGTGCAAAGCCAAATGTGATGTAGTGCCTCTTGTAAACACTGTGTGGTGATTGATTAACCTTCCGAAACCCATCAGAGAGATGGAGTTATTTGAATATTCTGTATAAATATTGACATGATCTTTATACATGTTTACGCGACCTTCATAAATTAAAGTACAACTTTTTTTACAGATTTTTGGTTTGTTCTCAAACACGAGAAAACATTGTAATCTCTTGTTTTGTCTTATATTCCATTTTGACCCCTTAAAGGCTGTCAATGTATCTTTCTTTCATTAGAGAGGCAGTGCTAACTATAAAAACGCACAGGAAAATTAGAAAGAAAAAAAACGAAAAATTACCAAAGGTTTTGGTCTCAAGGGAGGTGTCTCTCTTTTGTACAATATATCATCCCATCTGACACTAGAAAACCAAGCATGCTTCTTTATCTCATTCACTCCCTCCTTCAGGCATCCAATCCTGATGTTCGAAGTATATATTATTTGAGTTCAATGCTATGGAAATTGTATCAATTACATAGCATATTCACGCATATAGTGAGAAGTACCTCTTGGTTAAGTCTTTTGTCAAGAGCCTCTGTATAAGATCTTTGGCACTGCAAACAAAATTATTTTAGTTATAATTCCTATCAACAATTTGGTCAGAAATTGGGAGGGCAAGCTTGATAGAGAAGATCATGAATTTGTAAAACATAAATAGTCTTCAAGAAAAGTTCTCACTTCTTTGAAAAATGGCTTGGAAAAGCCAATTTTCCATCCAATATTTTCTTGTAAGTTCCAGAAATATCTAGGAAAAAGAAAATGTACAATGTTTTATTATGAACCAGAGAGATGATTATTACTGAGGAATGTTTTAACTTTAATAATATTACTGACTCAAGGATGTTTTACTAGGAACCGGCAATATGATTGTCTTCCTGACGAAAAAATGATCGTTTACTTGACATGAGGGAAAACTACCATCAATTTAGGAGTTATTGATTCACCTTCAGAATAAAATGGGGGATATCCGGCTAACATTTCAAATATCAGCACTCCAAATGTCCACCTGAACTATCTACAATAACATTAGCATCAGAATCCCTACAGTATGTGACATGTCACAGATCCTCTTGTTTTGATTGAATTTTCTAGACCAACAAAGGTCAAATCACGATAGGAAAACAAATTGCTGGATTATAAAGGAGTTAGAAGAACGAGAAGGAATGACATACTCGTAATAGTAGAACTATAACAATGATGGTTAGCACATCATGATTGAAGATAGTAAAGACAGATACCTGAATCTTCCAATTATGATTAAGGCATTAAAACACACTCATACTATTATGACGTAGATAGAATATTATCTTACCAATCTACAGGTTTTCCATGTCCTTTATTAAGTAATATTTCGGGTGCCAGGTAATCTGGAGTTCCTGCAATGTGAACAAAAACATTTGACATTGAATAACTCTATGAAACAGAGAAGAAAGCATGAATCTATACTACATACATTATTAACCTAGCTCAATTTTTCCAATTGAACTTGATATTATAAAAAGCATTTGTAAGTTAACGAATTATACTGCCATTGGCTACAGTGAAAAATTGCATACCACACAAGGTAAATGTTCTATTTTCTACTTTTTTGGCAAATCCAAAATCAGCGATCTTTATGTTTCCTTTCTCATCCACTAAAAGATTTTCTGGCTGTTTATGTGTTGACAAAGTGAAGAAGAAAATATATTTACAAGATTAATATGAAGATTAACCCACAAAATTCCAGCTATCATTAGGTAATATTTTTGTTCCAAGACAACAACCTTACCTTAAGGTCCCTATAGATAATGTTCATGTTATGGATGTACTCAAACGCAAGGAGAACTTGTGCTGCATAAAAACGCTGCAAATTCCAGAAGTTGCCAAACATCCAGTTAAACTTCTGTATCTATTTTGATTCAGCTGTAGCATATTTGCGTGCCTTTCCATATAGTCTGATGACCAATTCAATGTATTTTACTTGTATTCTAGACATTTGAAAAGGCCACAAAGCCTCACGACATCAAAGAGCTCAACTTACAGCCGTATTTTCATCGAATTTCTCCCTGTCTCTCAAGTAACCAAAGAAGTCACCTCTGGCAAAAATATAAAAAATCGTAGATTGATTCAAAATTTCCTTTCATATAGGCTTTTTGTAGATACTAGAAATTTTAAATGCACATACCCACTAATATACTCCATAATAAGATGCACACATTTACTGTCTTGACAAGAACCGTGGAGGTTCACAATGAAAGGAAAATCAATCTCCTGTAGACTGCCTTTCTCAGCCTTTACATGGTCTAACTGCAAACACATGTTTGAATGTATAGCAGGTGTTAACTTCGAGAGATAGTACACTTCTCTGAACCATACAATGACAATGAATTGAGCATGTCAAACTGAAACCACGGTTATCAAACAAGGTCTCATTTACATCACATTCAATCGGTGATTAAAGGAATCTACACATATGGAGATCCATTGTTTTTGTAGTACAACTAAGATGTATGATAGTAGAACCAATCCTTGGCTATTTCATGAATTAGTTTATATTCTATTTAGTAAAAAAATTTAATGCAGTCGGAAGTTTGAAAATAAATCCAACATGGATAACCATAAAGACGGAATTTCCTACTTATCAAATATTTATTATCTTCCATGGATATCTAGCCTCATTTGTGAAGAACTTGTAAACAATAAAAAGAGCACAATTTTGTAGCTACATTGATATCAACCACACCTTCAGCCTGTGAAGTATTTAACGCAACTTTGCACTGAAGAACATGTAAACAATGAGAAGAACAGAAATTTGTGCCTAAACTGATATCAACCACATCTTCTGTCTACAAATATCCAGGCAACTTTGTAGTGAAGAACTTGTAGGCAATAAAAGAGCACAGAAGTGTGGCTAAATTCTATGAAGCAACAAATGCAACTTTGGACTGAAGGATTGATAAAGAATAAAAAGAGCACAAACTTGTGGCTAAACAATGACAATATGCTAAAAGGAACTATCAGTGGTGGTTCAACAGAATGAATTGTTAAGAGCTATTTAAACAAAGACAATAATTTACCTGTTTAGATTTTAGAATAGCAGCTTTGGAAAGAGATTTCGCTGCACAAACACATTTTGTTTTCAAGTGTGTAGCCACACAAACTCTACCAAAACTTCCTGCTCCTATGAGTTTGCCTAGTTCAAAATCTTGGATTTTACAATCATTGAACCAGACCTATAAATGCACATTGAAAAACCCAGAATTAGATTATTTGTTGGAAAAACTCTAAAATATTCTTGAGGTTTCTCTATTTCCCAAGCAAACCTGGTCTATTCATGAACGAGAGAAGGGGATGAATTGAGCATAATTGCTCAAATAGCAGATATTTTTGTGGGGCTGAATTGATTACATAATTGATTAAATAGCATATATATGATTAAAATGGAGGTGACCAAGGGCATTCGATGAAATAAAGAAAAACTTGGGTATTTCAAAGTTTTTCCTTTTATTTAGCTTTCTGCAATAGAAACTGAGAAAATAGCTTCTTCTTTTATACCTTTGGAACAGAAGGTGGGTGTGGTGGAGGTGGAGATGATGACGCTCCCACAATCTTTCGAGTGATCATTCTCATAAGGCTTGCCATGGTTGAGAATATGTAATAATAACAATACCATGAATTGACACGGATTCACAAGACCATGAAGCAGACTATCCAAGAATTCAATGCGTGCATCTTCTTAGATAGCATTTCCTGTTAAATATATAATATGACCAAATCAAACATCAAGACAGTTTATAACTCATTTCCAGCACTAACATTTCTTGAATAGAAGTAGAGTTCACATAATATCCATAGCTATGTGTATGTGTATGTGTATGTGTATGTGTATGTGTATGTGTATGTGTATGTGTATGTGTATGTGTATGTGTATGTGTATGTGTATGTGTATGTGTATGTGTATGTGTATGTGTATGTGTATGTGTATGTGTATGTGTATGTGTATGTGTATGTGTATGTGTATGTGTATGTGTGGAATTGAAGAAGTTAAGAGTTCATATAATATCTATAAATGTGTGTGTCTGTGTACACATATGTACCATCCTTGGGAAGCCAAATATGATCCGTGCAACCCACACACCAATACATATCTAGCTATCTACCCTCTATTAGAAGAGGCATCTAGACTTTGTTAGCTTGTCTCTATACTATAATAGTTGAGCTACAGCTTTCCAAAATGCCACCCTGAACTTTTGTTAAATTTGTGCACGTGTAAGAATGAGAGAGAGAGAGGGGAATAATAGATATGTCAGTATTCCGATGAGGTTTTCAAAACATGTACAAGCAGAGACCACTGAAATCATTCATACAATAAACAAGTATTTCTTCATAAAACCTGTGTCATGAATTTGCATCTGTAATCCATGTTAAATAAATCAAAAAAGCTTTCTTATTAGATTTCAGACTAATTTGCTTGGTTTCACGTGATAGAATGCATAAATTCAAATAACACCATGTGCCCAATACATCGCATATTTCAAAATTGGTAAACAACGCTCGCATATTATCTTTTTCCTCCATTGAATGTTTCATGGAGTACTATTCTCAATGCAGATTCAGAAACAATAGCCAGTTTTGACAAAGTTCTTCTCGCTTTGCATATATAATGTCCATACAGACACATATGGCGAGCATGGTTCTCAATGCATTAAATGAATTTCCACATCCATATATCAAGATAATTCGGAATCTCACATAATTTGAATTTGATCTGTTTTATAACGTTTTCCATAGAAGCCTATTGCAGCAGAAAAAGTTTATCTGAATAATTCTCATTTTCCAAACGAAAATCTCCCAGATTTCATGAATGATGCATTTCTCCAAAATTAGGAATGATTTTACCAGGGAAAAAAAAAACATGCTGTGTCTTTCATCAATTCAATGCACACATTCAAGAATGCAACAAATTGTTTCACAAGATTGATGAAGTTATGGGTGAAGACAAGATTCTTAGGCCATAAAGCACAAGTAATTCAATTGAGTGCCATGAGTTCTCACCAATTCCTCAAGAGGAATCCAATCAGTATATTATGAGGGTTTTACAGATCATATATAATGCATACAGGTCCCTCGCAATATGATCCATAGGACAGAATTTCATATCTAAAGGGTGCTCTCCTTTACAACACCAGTCATTTGAGCTTGCCAGCTGGAAATATGTAAACATATGTATTGTGTGAAAGGAACAAAATCTAAACTACATATCTAAACTGTTTTTACAGATTTTCTATGATTTTATGGCATGCTTCTCATAGTCTCTGATTATCCTATGCATGAATGGAACTTCACAAAACGAATAAAGAAGGAATTGATAGTAAGGATAGTGTACGGAAACATGTCCATTGTACGTGAAACCACAAGAGGCTGGTCCATTCACGTGGTGAATGGGGTGAGGCGTGAGCATGGCAGGATAGCTGGGTGTTTATACAACTTTAAACCCTAGGAAATGTGCATGAATGATGTTTATCTAAACTTCAGGTATCATTAGCGATCAAGACTCCATGCACCCATAAAATCACCTGATTGTTGATTGGCCTATCTTTAACCTTGATTTTTGACTCCGATTTTTTTTTCACATATTAAATGAGTCGTCAGATGTGTCCTATGCCCAACCAACAAGTTTTCAAACTCCAAAACGTCATACAGCCACCTGAATATTGATTGCTATATCTCTAAACTCAATTTGATTCCCAAATTGCTTATTAATGTGTACTTATATACATCAATAATGTTATCTAAATTCTAGATCGCCCAGGCAGTATAAGGCTGCCAGAATGTTGATTCGTGAATATGATATACTTGATTAAATCCTCATCTCATATTCAGTCTAGTTATATGTATGCAAATAAAAATAAGAGGTGTAAACTATGTACAAACTTTGTATTCAGACTATAGCTATCCAAATTTCAGGTGTCCATAAGGCTACATGAACATTGAGTAGCGATTTCTAGCCTTGATTTGACTCCTGATTGAATACTAGACATGTAAATGTGCATGTATGTGGTATATGTTCATAACAAACAATGCGTTTTTAACACATACTTTAAAATGTGTAGTAATGCAAATTAAAGGCATATGTTCATGAATACCATATTGATATGAGGAGCTCTTGATAAAGCCTCAAAGAAACAACGAGAATTAAAGGGACAAAAATAACATTTTGAGCGGTGGGAAATGCTGAAATACTGAATTATGGTCTAAATAAATCTTCATACTAAGGACCTTTTTTTGCTTGTTTCTTTTTCTTTTCTGAAGCTTGCATCAGAAGGATGAGAATTTAGGGGAATTTTTTTGAAGAAGATGTTTGTGGGAGAAACATGGGGAAACACATTTAGAAATTGTATAATAGCAATAAAAACATGATCATGAAATATGGAGAGAACATACATGAGGAATAACGAGACAGGGAGAGAGCTTACATTTGATGAGAGGTTCAGACACAGGAGAAGAGAAGAAAAGAAACAGAGATAGAAACAGACAGTACCTTACAAGGGAAATGGAAGGTTCTCCGCTCCATCGCGAGCCGGAAAGCGGTACATGGAAGCGTTGAAGCGACGCCATGGATACATATATTCATGTGATACATACATACATATGTATTATTATGTAATGTACATGTGTGTCTGTCAATGTATGTACAGAAAATGAACAAATGACTTAATTACAAACGTAGGCCTCACTGACGCTTTTCCTTTTTAAGCTCCTTTCTTTATTTAGACACTCCCCTCCCACCATTTTGCTCGATCGAATCAACCCACACAAATGTGTTCCAACGATTTATATGTATAATGTGACCCATGGTCATGATACACCCTTTCTGGGCGTTCTGCCCAGGGGAGCATTCGAGAGAGCATAGAGGCAAACTAAATATGGCCGCCTATGTGTTCCAACGATTATGTGATCAGTGATCGTGATGCACTCTCTTTTGAGTGTGTTGTGCCCATGGGAGCATTCGAGAGCGCATAGGCTAATGCATGCAGTGAGACCATGGAACTTTAGGTTTGTTTACTTGGTCGATGCACTCTTTTCACAAAAAGGTATGACACTAATTGAGCTCTCTCTCTCTCTCTCTCTCTCTCTCTCTCTCTCTCTCTCTCTCTCTCTCTCTCTCTCTCTCTCTCTCTCTCTCTATGCTAATGCATCCGATAAGACCATGGGACCTTAGGGTTGTTTTATGTGGTTGATGCACTCTTTTCAGAAAAAAGGTATGACCCTCACTGAGCATTTCGAGGAGACCGACCGTAATACCTTAGGGCTATTTTTACACAATGTCTCCAAGGCTATATTTATATGCTCATTGCACTCTTTTGAAGGTATGACCTAGAGCGTTTTTAAAAATTGCGAGGACTCGATGCCTATTTTGGGAGATAAACAAAAGTTGGGCACATAAATCATCGTGTAACACAACGACCTTCTTGTGTTACGATGATTGTCTTGCAAAATCACTAGTGTATAACAAACATAAGTTATTTTTTTCTTGGAGGTACTAGAATTGTTCACATATCCTTGAATGTCCATCATCATTGTATAGTTAGTCATATGAGGTGTACCACAAAGGCACGTGAGGGTCCATGCAAAAGGTGAATAATTGTCCAAATTAGTGTAGTGATGGAACATGTTGACACTGGAAATCGTTTTGAGGCTCTCCTATCTCGAATCAAGGTTACCTTTTCTATCAATCATGGTTAGCATCGTGGGAGTGCCATCCTTTGATTTATTGTGTTTATTTGCTTCGACTTGTTTGTTTAGGTAACATGCATGCCCATTCATCTTATTTGGTTCAATGTAGTGTAAGAGAGGTTTGACAACTCTCTTCACTTGTCTCACCAACAACAAAGCAGCATGAACCCTTGACAACAAACCAGCAAGAAGGTAAAACAGTTAAGCAAGTGTGTGCTTGACAGATATATTAGTAGTATGTTGCAAATGTGTCATTCATTGCTTTTTTGTTGTTGGGAAAAGGCCACGTTGCAGAGGTTTACCCAAGCTTAGCTAATGCCCAACATGAAACTTTTCTTTCAATCTCAAGTACCATATTCAAACGTAAATCCATTCATAATAAATCTAATTTACACGTTGGTATTCAATAAGTAGTGTGATCGGTGATATTAGATCAATGATTAACATTGCGATTAGTAAGATATTTGCGATGATATATGTCACGATTAGTGGTAATTACAAGGAACACTGTGATGATTAATAACAATGATCACAAAATGCTAATTGCTATGATCAATAAAGCTCGCCATACTAATTAATAGTAGGCACAATGTTATTGATGTCCATTAATACTAATCATGACTAGTGGGAATACTAATTACATAGAAACACCCTTATTTTGATTTTGCTCCCAATAATTATTCGAAGTTTACTAAACAATCGACATGCATTGCATTCTTTGGACTAATCATTAAGCAAAACCGATGTCACCTCATTTCCAAAACAATAGTGTCACGTGATGGAAGCAACCTTTAAACCACGCTAACCACAAATAACAATTATTGGCACGAGTGGTGATTACATTCTAGTCCGACACAATCCCTCCTAACGAAGCACCTATCTCGACTACTCATTGGTTGACAAGTGCTAAGATCGTTTCCACAATATGTAGCCATGTGATATTGGGCAACTCGAAATCGCATTGATCAATCACACATACTAAACAACTGGTTAGTAGCCCTAGCACCGATAACTACACTCGATCGAAAGAAATCGCACTGATCAATCACGCATACTAAACAACTAGTTAGTAGCCCTAGCACTGATAACTACACGCTTTCTACTACTACTACTACTACTACTACTACTACTACTACTACTACTACGACTTCTTCTCTCGTTCTTAGCTCCTCCGCATGAAGCACCCTCATTTTCTCACCATTTTCAGCTACCGGAGCTCACAAATAGTTGTCGACATGCACTAGATTGTCTCGGCCAATCGTCCGCGGACACGTGTGATCTCTTCCACGTGGCTGGCCTCACGTGACTGAGATGTCACGTGCGCCTCTGCCCCCCCCCCCTCCCCAAAATCGCGCACAGAAGCAATAGAGAGAGAGAGCGAGCGAGCGAGAGAAGCTCTCTCTCTCTCTCTCTCTCTGGACCGGCGGCGGCGGCGGCGGAGATGCTGAGTCGGCGAGTCTTACGCTCTCTCCTGCTCGGACACGAAAGACGACAGAAACCGCCTCCTCTGTTCTCTGGCCATGGTTCTGCAATGCAGCCGCAAAGATCTCTGTATCTTCGTCGCCCTTCTTCTTCTTCTTCTTCGGCATCGTCTTCATCTTCCAAAACCATCGCTGAACCTCCTCGCCCATTCTTTGCTCAGTTCTATCTACGTATGCTAGAGAAGCGCCCTGTCCTCACTAAGAGCATCACTGCTGCTACCATTTACTTCTTTGCAGATACCACTTCACAGGTGGAGTGATTCTTTCTCTTTCTATTGGTATCGCATTGCATGTTGACTTAGAGTCAGGGTTAATTCTAGGGGTATTGTCTCAGGGATTTAGGTTTTAAAATAAGGGTTAAGGTTTGTAAACAGCAGAGTTTGCTTTTTGCAGTACTTAGATTCCTTATGATGAGGAGGTTTGCACAGTGTAAACGTTGTTTGTTAAAGTATCACAAATTTGGACGTTTTGAGCCATTTCACTTTTCATTGATGGTACTCAAGCTTAAAACCCAAAAAGAGGTTGATTTTGATGGTTAATAAGTTAGGGTTTTTACACTCTATAAAGGTTGGCTTCTGCACAAGGTAATTTTTTTTTTCAAGTAAACAAGTTCTTTTAGAATTGCTAAAATCTTTAGGCGTATAGTTTTTGTTCACAGATGAAGGTTGTTTTAGTATCCATTAATTTCCCAGGGTTAATGTTTTGCATACAACGATGGAGTAATTTTAGCATCATTTAAGATCCCTAGGTATATGGTTTTTCAGACCATAAAAGTGCTTTTTATCATCATTTAAACTCTCTAAGATTTAGTTTTTGTACAAAGTAAAGTTTTTTGGGCATCATTTAGATGATTAAGGTTTTGCACATGCTAAATGTTCTCTTAGCATCACAGAAACCAAGGAGAAAATGCGGTATGAACATGACCTTCTGGATCTCATGAAATATTACTAGACAGTTTTCTACTTTTTTTTAGTGGATATTGCACCTCTGCACTTTAGGACATATTATGAACTTTTGTTGTTAAGGTGGATCATATCTAGTTAGGTTGTGGACCCTTGCACACCTAAGATCATAATGCGAAATACTATAGGGAAATATGAAGGAAAGTGGCTCTTTTACACATAGGAAACGGCAAGGTGGGCTCTTTCCCCAATGGGAGAAATTTATAGAGAAGCTCACAATGTTAACCTCACAGTGTTGAGCACTACATCAAACTGAGAGAAAGTGGGATCTTTCCTACATGTTTAAACACTTCTTTGACTCTTGTAGAAAGCCAATATATTAAACCTTATTGGTTATAGCAAGGTAAAGTGGACTCTTTTTCAGTGGGAAAAATATCAAAATCTGCTTGCAAGGCTCAGAAAAACTCATAATTGTGTCTTTTGTTAACAAACCACAAGGCAAAATGAGCTCTTTTTGGCAGAGGAAAACTTATTCTGAAGCTCCCATAATCTGAATGTTTTGAATGTTGTTGGGAAAACATGAGGAAAAGTGGGCGAGAACATCAGGTGGTAGCATTCATCCCTCTCCCTGGGCTTGATAAAACTGACGTGTGGAGCTTCCAGAAGGCATTAAAAAACCAATCAAACCATCACTTTAACTAAATTTGCTTCACTGGAGAAATCTTATATAAGCGAAGAAACATGTCCAACATGTTGATCCCAATGGCTTGTGTCCCTTTCAGTATTTCCTTATTAATAATTAATAGAAGAGGATACAATAACAATAGGACAAACCATAAAAACACAATCGTCAGTTTAGGCCCACCTTTGTGACAGCCACTACTATATCTGTGACAATTTCAGCAACTAAAATCTGAGTGTAGAGCTTTCGAGATAATTCTCTTGGGCATGGTAAAAAGAAAGAAAATCAGCTCTAAGACTTGCTGATTTCAGCTCTCTAAAATAATTCCCGACTTAGGTCTAAAGCTAAATTTCGAGTTCTACATCAAAAGGTATTTGTAAGGATAAAACAAATCTTGTGTTTCCAAATGTCACATCTTCCAGCAAATATCTTACCTGTCAAGAATCTAACTCTCGTAGAGTTGAGTATGTGGAAGCGAAGTGCGTGTGTGAGAGTGGGTGTATGAGCAAGAGAAAGGAAACAAAGAAAACAACCAGAAATAATAAAGTACACATTAGGGGGATGACAACTTATGTACTGAAGTGAAAACTATATTAATCAACTAAAGATCATCAACAAAACACAATGGTCCAAGGGGGTTTTATATACAAGTCCTCAAGGGACTGCCACATTAAATGTGGTGGGTGGAATCTAATCAAGATATCCACTCGAGTACAATTCTATCATAAGAATATCTGATATTCGTTGACCACATTTACACTTGACAACTACACAGATTACAATAAAGTGTGCTCATGCACTTTTTCGAACATTGTGGTTCTTTTCATAAGCACATGGTCACACGAGTTGAGCTTGATTCTCAACATTACCCAGTCACCTATGACTTTAAATGACTTTATGCCAAACCTAAAGCAAATTTTTAAGGCACAACTTTATGATTGGATGTGCAGAACTCTACACTCATCAGAATCAAATGCTAGTTGGACCAATTGCCTGCTGATCTTGGGTACAATTGGTCATCGGATATTTAATACTATCCATGCAATGTCGTTTTACCAGATTTAAAAAGTTCAGGGAGAGCAGCTGAAGAAAGAACTGATTTAACAGCCATAAAAGAGCAAAAGTAACTGCCTCCTCATTGTGACGTATGGTTGGTCTATGAGGAACACCCATAGGTCAACCACCCCACAAGAAGATAATTTGCATTTCATAAACAATCCTTCATATCTTGGAGTGAATAGCCATTTAAGGCTGTTTCCAAGCACATCATTATTACCAATGTTGAGTTCCCCTAATAGGCAACTCCTATCTTTATACGTAAACACATGCTATGTTGAACACATGACATACACATGTGTGACCCTTTCCTCTACGACAGCAATTAAAGTTTCAAACACAACGTTCAAGAGGGGTTATAACGGATCGGGCAATAGAGGTTTTTCATAGACCTAGTCCATCTGGACATTCTGGCACCCTTGTTGTAAATCAAGGCCATTATCGCCAGACAGGAAAAGGTATTTTCCTTGCTTCGGAGACTTTTTCATACAAGATCAGCTTATCCTGGCGACCTTTTGAAGGAAAGGCTCGTGATAGTAAGTGCTTATCTAACAGCAATATTTGTTACCTGCCCTACGCAACTTTACTCATCCAGTTATATTTTATTTTGGTTTATTTTGTCCAAGATGACACAATATTTAAAGTTATAATTTCTCTTTTGGTCTTATAGGACATTTTAGCCTCAAATCTTTCTTTCTTCCTGTGCAAGTTGCATCTATTTGAGATGAAGTATTCTACACTGGCTTTTCTTTCTCGTTTGATATGGGGTACTAAATCTGATTGTCCATAATAGTAAATTTCTTTAACCGTGAATCTGTAAATGCTAATTGCTTTCTGATGTACCATTGTTCTCATTTAAACTCTGCCCTTCTACTATGATTTATGTATCCCAGAATTTTTGCATTATACCTCAATCTCTTATATAGTTCATATGTTATATATATGTAGGTTTCCTTCTCAACTTCTTGATATCTGACTTCCTATTTAGCTTACTCACTTTGAGTGTGTGCATGTGTAACTGTTTTGCTTTGTGTATATAGTTATTTTTTGTAATCTCTTCATATTGTTTCTTTGCCACAACTAGAAAGCTCTTCATGTTGTTTCTTTGCACAACTAGAAAGCTCTAACTTTTCTTGTTCTATATGACATCCAATTTAAATTGTTCACTTCCAGTTGTGGCATGTGCACATATAATTGTTTTTCGTTGTGTATATAATCATTTTCTGAATGCTTCTCATATCTTCATTTTTTGGAAGACAAGACAACATTTTAAGATGTAATCCTTTGTTTTTACATGCTATTTTGGACTCTTGGATGTTAATATATCTTTCTTTCTTGCTGCCACCCATCCTGATTACACTTGTCTTTTGGTTGAATCAAAATATTGCTTGTGTCGCCATTTTGCCCTTTATAGGTTTCCCACCTTTTAACTATTTTTGAGCAAGATTGCCCTTTCCGTTATAGAGAATACCTTCGTTTGATATTATCGCCTTGTTCCTGCTAATGATGTTATCATCTCTTTTCTATGCGCATGATATAGTATATGATATTACCACCCCCTTCTATTGTTCTATATACTGCATGTATCACTGTTAGGGGCTCTTTAGTGTATTATTCTCTATCAAACGCCAGATCCCCCAAGCAACTAGAACTCATTAGCTGTCTAGAGCAGTTTATGCATCCCATACCACTGCAACTGCTCGTACTCAAGAGCATATGGTGATGTCCACAATATGGATGATCAAGCTGTACAGTATGACTTTAGTGTAGAAGAATCATGAAAAAGACATGCAAAGGGTACCTAACTCTTTATATAATCACAAACCAAGTCTATGTCAAGACATCAGTCATTAAGATTGTGGCTAGCCAAAGGCTGTGGATTCAATAATGTGCCAACTGTTTAATCTCGATTTCATTAACTTGAAATGGCTCAGAAGTCACATCCTTCACCCTCTCTTCTTGTTTATACAGAATTGAATTAACCCATGTCGACAATTCACTCCATGCCATTGTAGCTGATGTGATGCAGTATGCCACTAATGTTTGAAGCAAAAGTTGAAACTGAAAGCTATGGGTTCATGTCGTTCAGTCAAACCGAGAAACCATCTCTCATCAGTGCGAGAAGATGAGTCTCTATAAAGGCACCTTTATCTCCAATGCATACATTGGCCCCCCATGTCCTATTTCATCTAAAGATATTCTAGAATAAATTTCATTTAAAAACGTGTCACTCTTGAGACACCTTTATTCTTAAAGTATGATTCAATGATTAGGTCCATAACATGGCATGATTTCTGGGTAAGTCTTTTTCGTTAAGCTCAAAATATCAAATTTAATTGATACACAATCTAGTTTGACTGGCCAGTTTTGGTTTGGCTCTAGAAATACTATTCAGATGCGTTTGTATATACTACCCTTTAAAACATTACAGAGTATCAGCAAGTGGCAATCAGAGCAGCCTGAGGAAGTTGGGTGGGATGTTAAAAGGGCAGCACGCATGTTTGCTGCGGGGCTGTTCATATCAGGGCCCTCATTGCATTTCTGGTTCAATTTTGTTTCAAGACATGTTCCGAAGCGCGATTTGGTTAGTACGCTGAAGAAGATGGCAATGGGGCAGTTGATCTATGGCCCAATATTCACAGTGGTTTTCTTCTCACTTAATGCTTTCGTTCAAGGTAATAAATAATACTAGTGAATTGCAGATGACTTTTTTTTCTAGGACTTTAATGAATGAATATTATGGTAACAATTCTTGTTCAAGAAATTAGGACTTAACAGCCATTTAAAATGCACTCTTTTTTATTTCCTTTTTCTTAGGCGAATCAGTAGATGAGATCATATCACGTCTCAGGAGAGACTATTTTAGGACAATTAAAAGCGGACTTCTATATTGGCCCGCATGCGATTTTGTAACCTATCGTTATGTGCCAGTTCATCTTCAGGTAAAACACTTCATGAGATATATTAAACACATAACATCATTCTTCTATTTGGCTTTATATATATATATATATTCTTACAATTTTTTATCTGTTTTGAAACGCAGCCATTAGTGAGCAATTCATTCTCTTTTCTTTGGACAATTTATTTCACATACATGGCATGCTTGAAGAAAGTGGAAATAGTCGAATGCCGAGAGTGAATATATTAAAGAGCTCTATCCAAAGAATTACAAGCGAGGAAAGTATTTTTACTGCTTGTATCTTATCAAATCCAGTGGAGAGCTTTTTAGAGGCAATCTTGAATCAAAGCCCTTTTACAATAAAAGTCAATTCTTTTCTTTTGATTGTTTTGTATTCTTACAAAAAAAAATTTGAAGCTTGTTTGTAAAGAAAATGTTGAATCGGAAGGATGGAAAATACGGTCTTATTCTGATTCAGTAAGATCATATAATGTATTCATTGATTATTTAATCAGAAATTGTTAATTAAGTTATCATCCATATGATTGGATTCATTTGTTTTCAATTGCAATAAACTGTGTCTGGTGTACAACATCAGAGGGTAAATAAGTCTTTATATTCACGAAAACTGAACAGAACTCTTGAAATGTTTGTTATAACACTTACTCTTCATCGTCTAATCCTGTATCAATTATGCGCTATGCTTTGTGTAAGTGTAAGCTTTTGAAAAAATAGGAGCATTAAATAACTAAGCCGATATAAACTGCTCTTGGTATGAGATGATATGAGAGCAAGATGATGATGTATTATTGTTTGCCAGAGTCAGTAATGGGATCAATGGAAGTCATCAAAATGTTTCAAGAGGACAATCCCTAAACAGAGATCAGGTTAGTGTGATACTTTGTGACAACTCTTTTCTGGTTTCTGTGAGTTATTTTTTATGCTCAGAGTAGAGAGCATGCATGTATATATACAGAGTTAGTGCATAGAAGAGCAGGGTTAATCATCTCATCCAAGCCAAATATTAGGGAGATCATGGATTAAGTATTTTAATCTTCACTGTGTCATTAGTATGTAGAGCCGGTCAATATAAAACAATAAACATATATTATCCCCAAATCGTCATTGTTCATTAGGAGAGCATGTGAGGCCGCATTGCCTGGAGGTGGGTATGAAGTGTGTGGTATGAAGTGTGTGGTATGAAGTGTGTGGAGATTTGTTATTTGTTGTCATGACAACCAACTATTCGATGGTTTTTAAGTGGGCACAATGGCATTGCTACATTACCCAAGGGCATTTTAATGATAATATTTTCATTAAGAAACTTAGTGACACACATAACAAAAAACAAATTTTAGTTATGTTGTGAAGAATGAATTTGTGGTCAAGATTTCAGGTGAGCACATTGACTATGACTATGGATTCCTCTTGCTCAAAGAAGTGGCCGCAAGTTTTTAGTCTTATATATACATGTATAATGTTCTTATATATATATATATATTGGATATCTCCCATTTGTCCATGTCTCCATTTTCTGACCTTCAAAAGTTCTATTTAACCTTTCATCAATTGGATATCAGATTATCATCACCATCATCAGACTCATTCACTCACGCGAGATTGCAATGCAATATCAAGTTTCAAGAGACTTTGTGTCTCATTGGTATTCCATGGAAATGCACATTTTTGGTCGCATCGGTTATGTTTTTCCTCAAAGAACAAATAATAACTCTTTGATATGTGTCCTATAGGCTCCAAGGTCAATTATATCATCATCATCATAATCATCTCTCTCTCTCTCTCATTTATTGTGTTATTGATATGATGCATACATTTAAGAATGTTGCATTTCAATTTGGAAATATACCATGGGAATTATACCAAACGTTGAGTATGTAATAAGTTATGTGCAAGATGCGTTGGGTGTTACTAAAGGTAAAATGGAAAAACGTTTGAAGTCTCATCTCTCATCTCTAAATCTAGAACTTCCAATATGTACAATACTTTACCCCTAAAGGTATTCACAAGCAATGGGAGTCTATTGGATTGAGCCTCGACTTGAAATAACATGATTGTGAAGAAATGAACGCATAAGTATTGTACTAAGAAGTGAAATTTGATACCATCATAATTGTGCTAATTTGGATTTGATATGTGTGGAATTGGGAGGTAAAGAACATTTCCTAGAAACAAGTACTATAAACACTTGCAAAGTGGAATCAATTAATCACCTTGTGCCGAACTTGGAATCAAAGATAAAGAACACATCACCAAGTGGACGTTGAACTTGTAATCACATTAACATCTGGTTGTTTTTGGGTGCATTCCAATGTGAACATAGATAAAAATGGAAAAAGTTATGTGTGTGTGTGTGTGTGTGTGTGTTTGTTGGGGAGGGGGGCACTTAGGTTGTGTCTTTGGGTTTAAAAAGTTAGTAATAAATTGTGGATAAATATGGATAGACAAATCCCCCAAAGAAGCGGCTTTTGGGTAAGTATAAATGGCAAACGGAAAGCTCTAGCTACTCGTGTGGATATTTCAGCCCGTTTTAGAAAGATGACAAATAAATTTGATAAAACAAACAAAAATAAATGCGTAACATAATAACTACTCCACAAGAAAAGTGAAAGAGATGATGATTGACTAAAAACTAGACCTTTGTGCGGATGTAGAGAAGATTGCATGTACAAATAGGACGCCCCCGATGTAAGTATGTCCAGTCTTCATCATCAAGAAGATGGGACCCACGTGTTGGGTATGTCGGTGCAAGTGTTGGGGTTTGTGGAGTTGGTCACTGCCGGCGGGATTCTCCTTGTCATTGCGGTCGCGTCTCTTGTATGCATCACACTCATATTACTTGTTGCAGTCTTCTTGAGCCCTGTGCTTGTGCCACTTGGTGGCCTCTTATTGGTTGGCATCACCTTCACCCTCACCTCCGGTGGTGTCGCCATCGCCGTCGCATCTGCCATGTCTTGGGGCTACCACTACTTCGTAGGTCATCATCCTCCAGTTGTCCTACGTTGGCTCTTGCCTCACAACGACATTGATGAGGCTTTTCATAGATCCCATGTTGCCCCTAGTGCTTGATGTAAAAAAAACTATATAACCTTTAATTCATTTCGATGCCATTAGAATTATAATTTCTATACACCTTGGCTTGTGTCTTTAAACTTAACATCCACATCAATCCTTCCATTATATTTGTCGTTTTCCTTTCCCTATGCATCACATCTATATCCAAGGGATATGGTTCATGTAAACTTTTTCTAAATCAAAGTTAAACGGTATTCACCGTGTATGCTTTGAATTGTTTGGTATATGCACTTAGTGAGTGTGCTCATACAACCTACAATTTATGAGTGAACATGATTTGGTCTTACATATTATGCTTGAATCCTTCTATTTTTGTTTCATCCTTTTATATAGATAGAAGAATTGTGTGATGCCAATATGATCTAATAGTTATGGCAGGATATGATTTGATCTTACATATTATGCTTGAATCCTTCTATATTTCAAGAATTTTGCTATTAGATGTTGCAATTGAGAGTAAACATTTTGATTGTGGAAGGAATGTGTGTACAATGAGTGGATGGAGTGGACAATGTGTACATTGCAAAATTGAATGTGGTTGATTGTAGCACATTGTATCAAAGTGTGATACTTTTAACTATGGCACTTGGTTAGGGAAAAGATTGCATGGTTAACGAGTATCTTCATTGTGCCCCAATGCTCTATCTCACATTCAAGAGAATGTAAGCATAGTCGTATTGAAGCAATGAAGTAATGGTGGGATTGGCATAAAAAGGATGAGCGCTAACATATGTTGACAATGTAGTTTCTTGAACCAGAGAAGAATATGGTGGTATAGTTTGGTGCAACATGTCTCATTCATGGAGGAATCTATTGATGCATTGGTGTGTGTGGAAGAGAGAGAGCCCCTTACTTGGTGGTTTCATATGATCAAGGTAGATTGGTGTTCCCGGTTTATGCAATTTGTTTAGGTAATCATTTGGAGAGTTATGGTTGGAGTTTTATCATTGGGGGATGCATTAAATAAAAGAAACATTGTTAGAGGAATGTGTTGTTTTTATTTAACAAAATTGGAACATAGTAGGAATTTATTTCTTTCATGGATGTTGCCTATAGTGGTTTGGAGGTTTATCAATTTAGTGTGGATGTCTTTGACTATAAAACTATCTTCATTCAATCAGGTTTTTCCACGTATGGAGAACAATGGAGTGATGCCTAATTTCCAATTTATTTTAGTGTTCTTGAGGTATTGTGGGCTATGGCTCAATTGGAATATGCACAATGTTTTCACTTTTGATCCGCATGTTGGGGTAAGAAAATATGTTGTAAAAGTTAAAATGACTTTTTTGTGGCAATTGATAGTGTTAGAAAAGTCATGGAATCTCAACTACAAAGAGAGAGCCAACTTTGCAATGTCACATGTCATCATACTCGACATTTGAATTGGTGTGGGGGATGGGATTGAGTTCGTAGTAGTATTTAGATTCTTAGAGTTCTATATTTCGTTGTAAGCATCATTGTGGTGTTTTTTCTTTCATAATGAAAGAAACTATTTATGAAAAAAAAAAAGTATACCAAAGACAACACCTTGTACTAACAAATAAATAGAATGTCATGATGAGAACATTCCTAAACATATGCCAAAAATAAAGAGAGGGGCTTGGTTTATATATTATTCAGCACATTCTATCATGAAAGAGAATGGGTAGAATATCATAATATGTTCTTCATTGAATACCAACAATGTCCCTAATTGTATATGATAACGATGGTGACCATTGGCCACACATGACATAAGGTGGTGGTCTTTAACGCACGTGTGCCCCCACCACTCATGCATTCACATGTTTGGTTCAACTTGATATCTCAACACACCCTTTCTAGCTCAGCTACATTGTATTATCATGTGGACGAAGAGCTTGGATTCATTTGATTTTGCAACCCGCTCAAGTTCATGGACTAGTAGAATATAAGTTGAGTGTTGTTGAAAATTGTCCAAGTTTATCCACTTCAAATGCATTTCGGATGTAGTGGTAGTGCACTTCCATGTGCTTTGTGTGCACATGGAGCACTAGGTTCATGCCAATTGTATGTATGTTGATGAGGTTGTCACAATAGATTTGAATTGGTTTGAGTTATATGTTGACGTACTTTAGGATTTGCATGAGCCAAATGACTTCACATGCAACAATAGTTATTCTCCTCTATTGGCCCATATGCAAGAAAAAGCCAGAATAGGTTGCTTCTTATTTGTCCCAGGCAACAACACCACATCATATGCAAAATGCAACACTTAAAGTCAATTGATAATCTCTCGATCTACCAACCCAATGGGCATCAGTATACCATTCTAGTCAAACCGAAACTTCTATGTCATAAAATATATAACAGTCCATGGTGCCTCTCACACATCTCATCATTTGTTTAACATAATGCAATTGCATTTGGAAGATGTTGGCATGATTTTTCTAAGAAGGTGATGGTGTAACGTTGATTGTGTGGCTACACTCCAACCCGACTTCTTGTTGTTTTGATAATAGACATAAACTATGACGTCTTTCCCTTTCCTTATTGAAAGTTACTTCTTACTCGAGTGTTCCTATTGAGAGCCTTATCGAGGTTGATGTGCAGGGACATACCATCATCTACCCTTTTGTTGGCAATATGGGCGAGAATGATTGTCAATCACTACCAAACCAATTATACATAGATGAACTACTAAAGCAACTCTAATCTCACTTTATGATTTTAATGATTCACGATAGACAAAATCTTACCACTTAAGCATGAAGACACTTTACCACATTGCGAGAGACAATAAATCATCAGCTCAGGCTACATTCTATTACTCTATTTAGAATAATTACAAGCTATGAAGATTACAAAAATTAAGCTTATAACTTACAATTAAGGAGATGACTAACAAGAGAGAGAGCTTAGACCCACCTTATTCTATCGTTCACTTTCTCATTCTGCATCGCCTTTAATTTAATCATTTAGTTATTTTTCAATTATACCTACCTTTCTATTACCTCCGTTATTGTAACTCTAATGCCTTCTTTATATTGACCTCATTATCCCCGTCTCATTGACCCTTTGCATCATTATTACCCCCATAACCTCTTACTATGATCCTCTACACCACTCCATTGTACCCGCCACTCTCGACATTATCATTTTTATCCATAAAACATCATCATCAAAAGCCAAGGCACCTTGAAGTAAGAGACCTCGACACACTCTATAGTTCGGTGGATCATGAACTAAAGTTTGATGAACATGTTACAACAACTAAATAGTAAGTCGCATGGATTTGGTTGTGGATGTATGATGGAATCAATTAAACATGTATTGTGGTCTTGTCCTAAAATTACGCAAGTATGGAAGAGAGTATTAAGGTTGCTGATATTGATACATGCAAATTGTTTGATCACTTGGGGTGCAATTAGGTGGGGCATTCTAGAGGGACAATTGTTGTTATATGAGAAGGAGGATATGGTGGAAGCCTTTCACATAGTTCCTCCTCGTATGTAAATGGTTCAACCTTTTATGTTTGATAGTTTGCAATTTAGGGATTATATTATTTGGAGACAATTTCATCATTCTAATGTGGGTAATTTGGAAGGCACAATACGATGTACAACAATTTTTTACAACGTCGCTCATGATGTTTCTGTTATAATAATTGTTGAATTCCGATTGTTACTTATTCATACATTACGTGGTCAGTACGAATGGTTTACATGCAGTGTTGATGTCATTTTCAGGAAGCAAATGCATTTTAAAAGGTTACGGGATTCAATGCTCATTTTTAGGGAAGATGGAGATCACATAACATGGATGTATATTGTTCCCATCATTTTGGGAAACAATGTCTACTAACTTTGTTTATGGATTCTGTTGCTACAGATTACATTGCATGCTCATTTGGAGAGCGGGAGGAGTAGACCATAAAAATCTTGGAGATATGGTGTACAATATGTGTAGTTTTTCTTTTCTTTTCAAAAGAGATACACCTTGGTATTATAAAATCACAAGAAATACAAAAGTAGTGTTAGATCAAGGAGAATACTAACCGCCTCCATTGTGCTCACATCATAGCCGATTTGATGTGTATATACAAGAACTACACATATTTGTACACCATATCTCCAAGATTTTTATGGTCTACTCCTCCCAAATTGCAACTAATCATGCAATGTAACCTATACCACCAAAATCTGTAACAATAGAGTGTCCATAAACAAATATGTGTAGTTATTGTCTATACACATCAAATTGGCTATGATGTGAGTACAATGGAGTCGGTTGGTATACTCGTTTATCCAACACACCTTTTGTATTTCTTATGATTTTGTAATACCAAGGCGTATCCCTTTGAAGTTTGACGAACATAAACGAGACTTGTGGTGCTACGATGAAACATTCTTACAAGACTCATCAAACATAGGGCAAAACAAAGGCTTGTTGTTTTGTAAATAAAGAACTAACATTGTCTAGCTACCCCTACAACATTGGTCATAGAACATACAAATCCCATGATTTCAATATGATAACGCAACACTTAAGCAAAAATAGCACGTTTGTAACAAAGAGTGTGTTCTCAAACCATTGCACTTTACTTCTTTAGCAAAAAGCTATTGCTTAGATTGCACAAACATGCTCTAGTAAATACCATGCATTCACATCACATCACCTATTCGGTCTAGGAAAAAAACATGCTACTCACATATTCTAGACATGTTCTAATGCGACAAGCATGTGTTCCCGCACAACACCTAACAAAGAACACATGAGCCCCATTCAACTTAAGGTTCAAAGTTTGGCTAAATGACGAGGGCCTAGGCTTTGTGACGTTGTTGTGGTTAACCCCTACATTGCACAGTAGCATCTACTAAATTAAGAAAAATTATGTACAATGCAAAAAAGGGTTGTGAATGTCAAGCCTTGGACCCAAGGCATTGTGTTGGTAGTCTAAGAGCTTTACGACACACAAAGAGAGAGATGTATGAAGTATGTAATAGAGAAGTGAGAGAATTGGGTTTCGAACCCAAGACATAGTGCATGTAGTGTAAAAACTTACCACTAGGGTAAGCTAATTACGATGAGAGAGAGAGAGAGAGAGCCCTACATTCCACAGTGGCATCCAGTGAATTAAGAGATAAGTATGAAGTATATAATTAGAGAGGTGAGTAAATTTGGGTTTCAAACCCAAGACGTAGTGGCTTGTAGTGTAACAACTTAGTAATAGGGTAAGCTAATTAAGAGAGAGAGAGAGAGAGAGAGAGAGAGAGAGAGAGAGAGAGAGAGAGAGAGAGAAGTGAAGGAGCACCAAAAGTGACCTTTATAGTATTTTTCAACATTATTTGGGTACTTTTGCAGTGTAGTGGCCACAAGATCTTTGTCTCTTCTTTTTTGTCACTTGCCCCTTTATTTTGAATCTAGGCTCGATCCTTTTGGTAGCTAGTGCCCAACCAACATCACCGTCATCGGAAAAGATAAGGCGAAGCGGGCACTAAATAGTTGGCAACTAAGTTAGAAAGCAATTAAGAACGTGGAAATCTTGAACTGTTTCTCCACGTAAGTAAACTCAAGGCTGCATCTCGAGATTGTTAATGTTGTTGATGGAAGGCAACACAACACGGCTTAAGCCATAGATTTGTTTGTGTTTGTGTGTGATTTTTTGTGTGGTGGTGCCGAATAAGTGAAGGGGGGGGGGGGGGGGGGGAGCATAGTTTCGTAATTTACCATAAATTGCAAAACAAAAAAAGAGCACAACCTCTAGGCTCTCAGGGCCCAATTCTTATTTTAAATAAAATAAACTTACATAAAATTGGCAAATAAAGCAAGAAGAAAACAAAAACACTGTATTATTCCATTCTTACAGGGAAGCTATCGGTGGAACGCAGGTATCTCTCTGTCTATCTGTCTGTTTGTGTCTCTTGTGCTGTCTGATCAAACTCTAATTTCTCTCAGAAGAAAAAAATACAGGGAAATAGACCGTCTCGATTTTCTTGATGGTCGATTTCTTCTTCTTCTTCTTCTTCTTCTTGTGACTTTGTCTATTTGAATGATTCGTTCATTTGCGCTTTTGTCCTCTTCTCTTGTTTGCATTGCCATTTTCTGTTCAAATCCATACTTCTTGGACAAATCCGTCTATAATGACGCACAGTTTCATGTACAAAATGAAATCTTTTTGAATAATCAATGGGTTTTTATGTATCTGATTATCAATATGTTTAGATTCTTCACTCTTTTTTATATAGATTCTATTTGTTTTTTTTACTTTCCATGCCCTTGAGTATTTGTGTTGTTTCTCTCATCCGTTTCAATTCTAATTATATCCTTGTTAATTATACATAGATTGATTCTTTATGATTTTGTAACTATTTCAACTTGGTCTTTGATATTAACTTACTATTTCTGCCTTGCGAATCATGTGTATGAATGTGGTATATGTATAATTTGTGTTAACAAATGGCATATGAGACTTGGGCCTCTATGTTGCTAATCTGTTTCAGCTCCATCATTGTTGATCTTAAATACATTGAGCATGTATGCTTTTCATTTGTATCAACTACATCCTTATTGACCTTACATGAACAATTATGCATGGTTTTTCCACTTTCTTTGACTCCATCATTATTAACTATACATGCTTGATTATGTATGCATTTTCATCTGTTTTTAACTTCCTCATTGATACATGACTAACACATGCGTGATTCTATATGTTGCTCATCTGTATTGGCTTCATCACCTGTGCTTCTCTTTTAACTTTATCACTGTTAAACACACATGCTTGATTATGAATGTTGCTCATTTGTTCCAACTTCGTGATTATTCACCCTACTTACTTTCTAACCTTAGATATATGTGAATGTATGTGGCATATAGGTACAAATTGGGTTATTGATATACAACAAAGAAGCAAGGGAGACAACGTCGATCATTTGTTCTTTTCACAAGGTGCTTGAAAGTGTTTAAAAACCATGGAAGACTATGAAGAAAGTGAAATAAGCCAGACGATCTTCCAGAATGCAGATCCCATTGGGTCTATTTCCAGAAATACTCCTAGTGTTTCAATTGGTCAGTCCGTTATTCCCTTAGTGAACAAGTTACAAGACATTTTTGCACAGCTTGGGAGTGCATCCACTATCGATCTTCCTCAAGTGGCAGTAGTTGGAAGCCAGAGTAGTGGAAAATCTAGTGTTTTAGAAGCCCTTGTGGGTCGTGATTTCTTGCCTCGAGGAACGGATATATGCACACGTAGACCTCTTGTATTGCAATTGATTCAGCTACCTCAACGTCAAGATGAAAAGTCAGAGGTCGAAGAATGGGGTGAATTCTTACACACTCCTGGAAAGCGCTTTACAGACTTTTCGTTAATCCGCAAGGAAATTCAGGTTTCTTTTTCTTTTTGTCTTACTTTGTTGAGGTTTTTCTATTGATGTAGAAATTCTTAATTGGGAAAAAATCTGAAATACCAGGATTTCCCCCCACTAAATGCACCTATTTTTTGTTGTTCCCCCAAATACCTTGGTCAACCCATGGGAAAGAGAAGAAGGGGATGTATTGACCATATCATTGCGTAAATAGCATTTGTAATGGGGAAATAATGAAAACTTAGGGGTATTTAGGGCAATAAACAAAACTCAGGGGTATTTCGCTATTTCTTGTTTTCTGATTTTATTCTAAGATTGCATGGTTGCTTTTCTTTGAACTTTAAGAGAATGAAAAAGCACTTGCTATTGCCTTTGTTTATGTTACAAACTTCTTTTGCCTTGCAGGCAGAGACTGAGAGGGAACTAGGATCCAATAAAGGCATATCAGACAAGCAAATTCGGCTGAAAATCTTCTCTCCGCATGTATTAACTATAACGTTAGTAGATTTACCTGGTATTACTAAGGTTCCAGTAGGTGATCAACCTACTGATATAGAGTCTCGAGTAAGGGCTATGATTCTTTCCTACATCAAACACGAGACTTGCATCATTTTAGCAGTATCTCCTGCCAATGCAGATTTGGCGAATTCAGATGCCCTTCAAATGGCAAGAATGGCTGATCCAGATGGTAATGAAATAATGAACATACTCTGGAATATGCTTCAGTTTTTCTTTGTTTCTTCAAATCTCTTTGGTCAATCTCCCAAAAGAGAGCAAAAGGGATATAAAATGGACCCTAATAATTGGCACATTTAATTGAGGAAAAGGGTATGCTATGATTTGGCAATATAAAAATTCAAAAGAGTGTTCATCAAGGGTATTTAGAGAAATAAAGAAACAAACAAGGGTTTTCAATGTTTTTCTTAAATTCAATTGTTTTCTTCTTCTTTCCATATTCTATTTAGTCTCTCAGTTCTTTTAAATAGGATTTTGTCTCTTTAAATAAATTATGTATTCACTCTTGGTACTGTTCTAATTTTATTTATGAGCTCATTTCTTACTTAATTGGAAACTTCATTTGCTAGGATCACGTACAATTGGCGTAATAACCAAGGTTTAAAATCTCCACTTCACTGGATGTAAGTCTCTTTTGGAGCTTTCACAATTTGGCTGTTCTCATTATTTCTTAATTTTCATGCAGTTGGATATCATGGACAGGGGCACTGATGCTCGTAACTTTCTTCTGGGGAACGTTATTCCCCTTCGTTTGGGTTATATTGGAGTTGTGAATCGCAGTCAAGAGGTAAATCTTGCTGAATATTTTCTCTGTCTTCATGGAAATTGAATCAATATTTCATGTTAGCATGTACATATGAATGAATATAAAGTCAATTATTTTTTTAGAAGTCAAATGAAGCAGTAAGCTGTATGTTTTGCAATTTTCAATTGTGGGCATTCAGTCCTCCATTTACAAGAATATCAGAAGCACAGGCTTTTGGCCAGATGCTGAATACTTTAATTGGTACCTGGAATTGGATGAAATTTTTACAACATAGTTCAAGAAGTTGTCTAGATTAACTCATTAATAAGAACTCTGGAACGCTCATTATGTCTTAGACATTTCCCACATACTAGTGAACCTGAAGTTTGTGTTCTTACTTTTATTACTATTCAAAATCTGAGGAGTGTTTTTCATATTTTCATATTTTCATATTTTCCCTTGTTTTTTGTATTATGCATGAAACAGTTTTATTGTTTCAATAGTGCACTTGTGATTATCTTTGTGTACTATCTCTGTACTTGATGTTGGTGTTTTTTGATTCATCATAGAGTACAGACATTTCCATAAATAGAAAGTAGATGAGACAAAGTTTTCTTGAAGCTTTTATTGTTGAACATAGAGGTCAATCTAACGCAACATCACATTTAATTCCTTAACTGATTTGTGTACAATAACAGGATATTGTCAGAAACAAAAGTATTTGTGATGCACTTGTATATGAGAAGAACTTCTTCCGCTCCTTCCCAGTGAGTTGTCGTGTTCAGTTTTGCCATTTCCATATCCATTGAATGTCTTCCTGATTTATGCTATGTTTCCAGGTTTATCACAGTCTAGCTGATCGTTGTGGTATTCCTCAGCTAGCAAAGAAATTGAACACTGTAGGCTTGTGAAATTGTGCTATTTTATTTATGTTTGTTCTAATGTTGGCCAGTAGCCAAGGGTTTTGTAACATTGTCTTCATGCGTTGTAGATCCTTGTGCAACATATCAAGACAGTCCTTCCTGATATGAAAGCCCGTATCAATACACAGATGGTTACCCTTTCAAAAGAGTTGGCTAGTTATGGTCAAGGTACAGATTCAAAAGTAAGTAATTGCTTCTGCAATTTATATTTCCTCCCCAAATGCAAAGAAAGGACACATCATACGTCTATGAGATACTTGAAAATCATTTAGTCCTAATTATCAAATTTCTTCTTCTTATGGCCAGTCAGGTCAAAATGTATTGCTGCTTAATATCATTACACGATATTCTGAAGGTATGATGCCAATAGCACAAGTTATAAATAAACTTGTATACGGTGAAGCAATCCAAAGAGATTTTTAACATACCATTTTATAAACAGGATTTGCATCAATTATTGATGGTAAAAATGAAGAGATGTCATCATCAGAGTTGTCGGGTGGTGCTCGTCTTCACTATATATTCCAGAACATTTTTGTTAAAATTCTTGATGTAAGTAAAGGGGATTAAGATACAGATGTGCATGTGATTGAAGCTAATGTGGATACTTTGTATCCTTTGATTAGGACTAGTCATCTTCATTTTTTGCTTAGGGTTTACATTTTTTGCTGTTGCTAGGACGTTGATCCCTGCGCTGAGTTGACAGATGAAGATATAAAAACAGCTATTCAAAATGCCACTGGAGCAAAGAACACAATTTTTGTTCCAGAGGTGGGTTGAGAAGTATTTATTCTACTGGTTAATTGATATGTATCTATAACATTTCCATTATTGTTGAGACAAGAAAATACATTTTATTTGTCTTATTTTCATTTTTATGTTTTGAGTGTCTGGCATAATGCCCAAACCATAGAAATCTTGCTTATTTGATATTTGATATTAGCCCGAATCTACTCTTTAGCATCAATGATGTCAATGCTTGAGCTTACATTCGAAACTGAACTCAATAAATTTATTTTTCTTTCATTTTCTGGGTTTCTATTTGCTCCTTCAAACTCATAAAATTCAATATGTTATTTTGTAGTTATAGATGTATCCATTGTAACGCATATCATATCAGCTTTTGATATAATGATCGATTCACTATTCTATTCTATCCATAGTTCTAGCCATACGTCCCATTCGTGTCATACTCAAACGCCAATATTCGTATCATACTCATACGTGAAAAGGCTCCAAGTATGATTGAAATCCATAGACGGTACATAGATATATACATATGGTGTATATGGTGTACATAGTGTGTGTGTGTGAGGGAGAGAGAGAGAGAAACCCTGTTTTGCATGTGTGAGGAGACAGTGGTTGAGTGTATATCTAGACTCTAGAGAGAGAGAGAGAGGAGCTATGGATTTTGTGTGTGTGAGGGAGTGTGTAATATGTATATTAGAGATCTAGATTTTGTAGAGAGAGAAGATCTGTCAGTTCTCGTGTGAGAGAGAGAGAGAGTGTGTGTGTGTCAGACGTCTCTTCTATTCACAAAGAATTATGAATATCAAAAATTTAAAAACCCCCAAAAAAGGGCAAAAAAAGAAGAAGCCAAATATATCGCGTATCATACGCGTACGTTTGCAAACGTTCGCGTACGTCCAGTAAATTGGACGTACGCGAATATTAGGAACTATGATTCTATCTATTGTTTGAGAGGTCTAATTATTGGCTGGCTGACAGTTATATTTGAATGGAATTATTATTTATTTAGAGAATATCCTTTTTATTCAGTACCTTGTGATTTGCTAGTCTATTCACATTCATATGGATATCCATACATTGATCAGAATTTCCAAATTATAAATAATCTGGCTAACTAGGATGCGATTTCATACGCATATTATTTTGGTTTTTTCAACCCGTCAATAGCTTTGAACTGTGTTTTGAGGCTGTTCTATTTATATGTCAAATTTATCTTATTATTCTTGCTTCTTTGTTTTCATTTCTCTGTTTAGAAGTTTAAAATCTACAATCGGTATTCCTACTGGTATCTGATGATGGATGACTCCTATACGAAGAATTTTCATGACTTATTTAACATGATAGGTACCTTTTGAAGTCTTAGTTCGCCGACAAATTGCTCGATTGCTTGATCCGAGTCTGCAGTGTGCACGTTTTATATATGATGAGCTTGTCAAGGTAGCTTTTTAGATTTTTGTTTATGGTTTTTTTGTTAAAAGTCAGAATTTGTGTTATGATTTGATGAGCTAGGATTATACTGCGTAATAATCTGACATGTGTGCTGATTTTGAGAGCATGCTGTTAACATTAATTAGATGAATTTAATATTTTCTATTTTGCACAGGTTTCCCATCGATGCGAGTCTTATGAATTACAGAGATTCCCTGTCTTGCGTAAACGAGTTGAGGAGGTTGTTAGTAGCTTCTTGCGAGAAGGACTAATACCTGCAGAAACAATGATTTGCCACCTAATTGAAATGGAGGTGCAATGTTTGGGTATTGAAGAGATATGCTGTGTTTATGTGTTTTTCTTCCATTACTGATGTTTTTAACACAGTTTTAATATATTATGCCAGATGGACTACATCAATACTTCTCATCCATCATTTATTGGTGGCAGCAAAGCTGTCGAGCTGGCTCTTGAGCAACATCGAACTACCAGGATGTCCACACCTATTAAGGTTCGATTTTCTTTGTGTATGTGAACTATTTAACAATTTAGTGGAAGATTACAAATACCTCCAATGCTCTTCTTTGTTTCCCCAGATATCCCCTAGTCTTTATTATTTCCCAAATGCCTTTGGCCAGACATCTTGAAATTTTGTTGTTCTACTAAATATTCTGTAAGATTCATGTGACTGCAACTTTCAGACTCATAGGCCACTCTGGCCTTTTGACAATGTCAAGGTTGTCTTGTCTCCCTACACTGTATGATTGTGAAGTATGGTGATGTCATACAAAAGCAGTTGTACAGGAATACACTGCAGAGATATGTTTGAAAACATCTGAAAACTTGCTAACTTGCCTTGTAACTGATAAATTTAAAGCCAAAACTAAAAGAAAATCAGGAATTGTGAAAGATGTTAATATAACCTCATATTTCATTTCATTTTTCTCCTTTTCTACCTTTCTCAATGAGAAACTGGGCAGAGAGAATTGATATCGAACAGTGATTCTGTACATTGGATCACGTAATGACCCTTCAAGTCCATATCGAGGAAGAAAACACCATAGGAGGAGAATTTTTATGGTGCTTCATGGATTTCTTGAAGACCTTTGACATTGTGTTATGTTCTCAGCTCATGCAATGACTAGAGTTCCCAGAGTACTGATGCACATGCAATGGGGGATCTATGCATTGTATGAATCAGTGTCAAAACTTTGACAGAGGTCTGATTCTCTTTGTGAGAGGCTGTCTGTGCTTGACTTTCTCATGGTTATGCAGCCCTCTGTTCACTTGGAGACAATGAATGTGCATATAGTTCCAAGTATCACAAATCTGGTGGTTCAATACACTAAAACACCAACTCTTCTCTATGGGGTGGACATTTTGAGACCAAGCCTTCAAGAGGCTGTAGACAAGTAGAGAGACCTTTAGTTTTGAAGATTGCATGTGTGATGAGAAGCAAGCATCATTACCACATGATATAATTCAGACTGAAATAGAATCAGCCCCAATAGTGACAGGCAATTTTCAGTTGAATGATTTGCATCCACCAGGTTTGGGATCGCCCAAGCAAAATATACTTGAGATTCGCATTAAACTCTTTAAAACAACTGGCATAACATGGAGATAGTATTGGTACATTGAAATTCAGGGATGGTTACATGGATTATCAACATGTATACCAACAAAATGGAAAAGAATCAAGTGCTGAACTGATATAATTTGATAATTAAAGACCATGGAACAGCCCCACAATGATGCTTGTAGGAAGATACCTCACAATTAGTCCATATCCATACTGTTGTATGCTGTATTTATTATTAGGCCAGACATATGAAAGGGCAGCATAGGACGTTTTTCACATCAGTTAGAGATTGAGACAGATATGCCTACAAAACGATGGAGGAAGGGCTCCAGAAATCATGCCTTTGGGATGCGGAATCAACAGAATCATATGTTTGCCATTGTATAATTATTATGATGTACAGAGAGATGACATTCCCTCTTACCAGAGTCTTAAGCCACCCTGCAAGGTAATGTAATACTTTATGTCAGTTAGAAATTGAATGTGCAGATATCCATGAAAAGCTGAGGAACAGACCTGCTAATTGTGCCATTGGGATGTGGAATCAGAAGAACACTTTGTTTTTCATTGTATTGTTATCTTTAAAATAAGGGGGAGATAACATTCTCCGTCACACAATTCTTTGGCCACTTGACAAGACGGAAATGGAAGACCAACTATGTTTGTGATTGTTGCAAGAAATCCAGATCATAGTATGAACCATACGTACCATATGTGCATTCACATTTGAGAATGTTTCAATCGTTCGAGTATGGTAAACACCCTTAAAGTATGGTAAATACCATACTTTTGTATTCATTATTTATTATGAGGTAGTTTATTTTTTAAGGTAAGAAGGTTAAGGTAAAAAGTGTAAAAAAAAACATAAGAATGTTTTGATAGCATACGCATTCGTATGAAAAAAGTCTGCCAATGCATTTGAGTATATTACGTACTATGATCCAGATACATAGAAGGCAGTTATTGAAGAACAATATGGCCATAAAGCTACATGAACAAAGAACAAAAGCGTTATTTGATTGAAACTACCCTAATTTGCTGGAAATAATAAAGTAGACCTTTCATAGAAGATTGAGGTTTTAAATGCTTTTTATTGATAAAATCTGGGTTGGATAATATCAGCAACTTCATGACTCTTGGATAATCCTTCAGTAACAACTTGGTCTTCACAACCTCCCCTGCTGGAAGTCAATCAAGGGCTACCCAAATAGAATCTTGATCACAACATTCAGAAGGTGTTGCAATAGATTGGACAACGACAATTCTTGATCCATGTAGACCATGCCCATCTGAACCTCTCCCTCATCACCCTGTTCTTTTAGGAATCGGCAACAGTTTGGTTAAGCCTTAACCGATTTGGCCTTGTTCAAGCCAAACCGGTTAAGCATTAAAAAGGTTTTCTAACCTGAACTGAAGCAGAGCGAACTGATCCCTAAACCGGTTAAGCCTAAACCGGTTTGGGAACCTGTTTGGCCCAGAATGGTTTGGCAAGACTCAAGCTGAACCGAACTGAGTGAAGTTTTTGAATGTAAGGTTGTACCAGAAAGTGTGAAAAACTTCAAAATGGAAGGTTGCAGATAGTTAACTAATGTGAAGGAACCCAGTGAACAAAGAGGGGATGCGTGCATTACTATAGCACAATATTTGTTTAGATTGGAATTTGGCAAGATAATCTGATCACGATGCTGTACAAAAAAGGCAATAGAAATCAGGTCAACTATCACACTATTAGGCTGGGAACTTGAAAAGCCAAAAATCTAGCAGCATTGATGTACATTAACTCTGTGAATGAGCTGAAAAACACAACAGAGAGCTGTGGGGAAAATTGTTCTCAACCTAAGCACAACACTTTTGATCTTGTTTTTGTCGACAGATTGTAATCGGGGATAGTTTGCTGAAAGGACAACTATTGTAGATTGCAAGCAGGCTTTCTGCAGAACCCCAAGGGCAAAGATATAGGAAAAGAAGAGAATTTTTTTGGATGATGCACATTGAGGAAATGAAAGAAATATCTATCTTAATGTCTTTGAAGAGGCTAGAATCACCTCTAAGATTGAACAAGAGACTACATTTTAAAATGCTGCTCGTCTTTGAGATCAACAAACACAACTAAATGTAATCAAGTATAGGGTACTAAAGAATCTAGCTATCTAAGCAATTAAGATTCTGAACTTAGATAAGACTGGAACTTTCTTATTAAAAAAATCTCCAAAATCTGCCACTCCAAGATGGAGAGATCACCGAAGAAAACAAAGCACCTTCGGTGCAGGTGATAATGGCTCTCTTTTGTCAATGACAAGGGTGATGGAGCTGTGCTCTAAATAAATGCTTGGGGCCTATGTCCACATTGTAACACGAGTCTATGTTTTATTTGGGCACATTGAAAACTCTCCACGTGGAATGGAGAACAACCCAACATAGATCAAAGTTTTGAGTACTAATGCAGCCACATTAATGCTCAATATTGTGAAAATTACCGAGGCTTGCTGGCTGGCTGATGTCCAAGCTCACATCCAGATAACACAACCATGGCCAAGGGGGGGAGTGAGTAACACACGTTAAAACATTGGAACTGGAAGTACGCTTTACATTGAGCTGTGAAAAGGAAATATACTTACCAGAAACAAAAGAATGTCACCTTCGAATGCTTTGCATTGAGGAAATTAGTCATGACTTTGAAGAACTCCTAATGTAGATGGAAGCATCACCAATGATGCTAGGCATGCTCATCTACTTGAGAAACAAACTCATCAAAGATCAAAACAGTGAAATTCAGCAAATAGCTTGGTTTTTTCCTAAGCTTTTTTGCATTACCATTTAAAAATCCCCCCCCCGTACGTAAGGATTTTTGCTTTCATAGGTTATGTTGCTCCCTTATTGATGTTGATACAAACACATTCTGTCTCAAAAATCACTGAAAAGTAGATTGTAAATCTAGAAATAGAGGGACCTGATCAATGGCATTCAGGGAAATAATGACAACTTGGGCAGATTTTGGAGTTATTCCCATTGATTTATAGGTCATTGAAAATATCATTTGTCTACAGGATACGAGCGAGTTGAGGGATCCTTTAACAATGAGGCTTTCTTTACCAGCAGCTTCTGAAAAAGTGTCAAAGTCAAGAGCCATCCTTGGGAAGGCAACTTCAGCAGATCATGTTTGTATATGTCTATGCATATAGATATAGATATAGATATATTTATATATTCCTATGAATTAGAATGACATATCCTCTCCCCACTCAAATCTCATTATCCATTTTGTGGGACTTTTTCAGGGGAATAAACCTTCCAATATCCGACCTGATACTTTAACAGGTGTTAAATTATTTCAAGAACTTAGAATTTCAGCCATCCTTGAAGACGTTTGCACTTTAATCATGTTAAACTTTTAGCTGTGCATATTTATTTTCTTCGGGTTATTTTTTATTAGCTGTTCCTTCTGGGGGAAACTGGGGAATTTCATCAATTTTTAGTGGTAACGAAGCAGCTTCGTCAGCTCGTTCAAATTGGAAGGATGCCACAATTACTAAACATTTCAATGAGCCAATTCCCAATTTCGAACCAGCATTTGCAGCAATTCAACTCAGAGAGGTACAATTCTTTTGCCTTTGTTATGCATTATTATATATGCTTGGTATATGGTGTTCTGAGAGGTTCAACATATTCTCATTGGTTATGAGTTGCTGTATATGCTGTACGAATTCCTAAGTTTTCTGTTGCTTTTGCTCTTTTTCTCAATCTTATCAACATGTTTCAGCCACCTGCTGTGCTAAGGGCAACTGATGCTCAATCCGAACAAGATTCTGTGGAGATATCTATAACTCGATTATTGATCAAGTCCTATTATGACATTGTCAGAAAAAACATTCAAGATGGGGTGCCGAAAGCCATCATGCACTTTCTGGTAATTTTGGCATAACATTTTAAAATATCAAGCATATACTTTGAACAATATGGTTTGATGAACTGTTTCACTCTATAGGTCAATCACTCGAAACGTGAACTTCACAATGTATTTATCAGGAAGTTATACAGGTCCTTCACTGCCTTTTGTGATGCATATCTGTCTGATAAACATAGGAATGATTTTAGATATAGAGGGATACTATCAATACACCTGCATGTATTGAAAAGTGGAATTTGAAACTCTTTGTGAAAAATATTCCTTTGGCAGAGAGAACCTCTTTGAAGAGATGCTGCAAGAGAGGGAGGATGTAGCAGTGAAAAGAAAACGATGTAAAGAAGTGCTCCATGTCCTTCAGCAAGCAGCACGTGTAAGAAAACTGCAGAGTTAACAGAATCGTTTTAGACATGATTCTGATATGGAAATATAGAATATGTCAGGAATAAAAGGTAAATTGTAAGCAAACGTTTCTATCCGTTTGTGTGCAGACATTGGAGGAAATGCCTATGGACTATGAGGTATCGTCTGGACGAACGAGCATAATGGAGGAGAGTGGATTATCTTTTAACTTGAATAAAGGTTCAAGTATACCATTCTCAATGAGTTAGGGTCACAGAGTCCAAGTGCTGCATATACAAAGAGCAGCAAGACCAGAAAGTCTTTCTTAGGAGAGCAACAATCACTTATAAATGGAAGCTACCTTGCTCATGGTGGTGCTGTTGGAGGGCCTTTTCCTTCAATTTACACTTAATTGTTTTTTCCTATGCATCGAAAATCCTCTGATCCTTGCGTGGTTTATGGTTCATGGTGTAGACAATAAAATACGTGGAAAGTGTTTATAAGTAGGGAATGTCCCCAATCTTGTACATCTCATTATTGAATGAGATGATTATTATTCATTCTTTTCTCATATGTATACAAGCAAAGCTTAGAATGAATAAGTATCTTTTTACATGATTTTTCTAGGAAGCCTTTATATATAGAGGCCTCTTAACATATGTACATCTCATTATTGAGTGGGGTGATCAATGATCATCATTCTTTCTTTTTCATTTTTATATAAAAAGCTGTGAATGGATTAAATATCTTGCTGCATGGAATTGTCTCAAGATGCTGTGATGAAGGGCTTGCTAGTCCCCACTATATAGCTCAACATCTAAGGGTCCTGGAGACACCGTGTTCCCATGTGTAATCTCGGCTATCTCCATCAGATGAGAGGATTTTACGTCGTTTGGGTTTCCTTGTACATTTGATCTAGAGTTGCATGTGCAAAATGATATAAGAATGTGCTAGAATTTCCTTCACATGTTGACCACGTTGATGTACTCCTACATGATAATGTCAATTTTGATGCGTCTCATTCATGACTTGAGATGACTAAGATGCTGTGATGAAGGGCTTGCTAGTCCCCTCTATATAGCTCAACATCTAAGGGTCCTGGAGACACCGTGTTCCCATGTGTAATCTCGGCTATCTCCATCAGATGAGAGGATTTTACATCGTTTGGGTTTCCTTGTACATTTGATCTAGAGTTGCATGTGCAAAATGATATAAGAATGTGCTAGAATTTCCTTCACATGTTGACCATGTTGATGTACTCCAACATGATAATGTCAATTTTGATGCGTCTCATTCATGACTTGAGATGACTAAGGGGCTGTTTAATGCTTAAACATGCAACATGTCCTAAGCTTTCCCAAGTCATCCCACAGCATAGCTTGTGGAGATACTCTACTCCTTGGAGAACTTGGATTTCAATGGCATGTGGAAGTGCTCAAAATTGTGTTTGATGTCTATGTAAGCTGTGTCTTGCATTTTGATTTGAATAGAGACATTGGGTAATCTGATACAGTCTAGAAGAAGTGATAATTGATGTAGCAAAAATATATGATAGTAGTGACTTGAACCTATGACCTTATAATTATAACCAAATTGACCATCACTAGGGCAAGCAAACAATTAGAGAAAAAGAGAGAGTGAATGACATGGGTATCTTAATTGTTTTGATTGAGAGGTTGTTAGTTTGATATGTGGCATGTAGTTTAGGAGTGAACAAATATTGAAACTAACATTCATGGAAACACAACAATGTCATTCCATGCAAATAGCTTGTACTTAGCATTGTGAGCTTGTATAATTAAGGAGCAAGAGAGAGTATTGAACAATGAGACTAGTTATTTGAATAAGCGTAAATGGTGTAACAAAGATGTATGAAGGTACATGCATTTGAACCGATGTTGTAATACCTTACATTGAGGTAATCCCATCATGAATGAAAATGGAAAAGATTAATGTGGAGCAATGTAATGAGATAAGTTTTGAAAATATTAGTGGGGGAGGGTGGGCTATTATATGATGTAAGTTAGAGTACAAGGATTTGAACCCATTGTTTAGATAGCTTACAAGTTAAGTCAAGTCTATCTACAATGAAGAACGTAAACATAACTACAAACATGGGGGTAATTGGTCGGGGGTTTTTTTCACAAAGACATACTCACATATGGGTATTATTTTTGAGAGGGTTCACAAAAACATATGCACATACAAATATGCATACATACATACATACACACATACATACATACATACATACATACATGCAAGGGCATTGTGGGGTTTTTCATGAAACAATCGAATAGAGCATTAGAAAAAGACAGGAGGGTATCGTTGGCAATTTCATGATGAATACAACGGGGTATTCGTTACACAAATAATAGTGGTAATCAAATTAGTATGTAGTGTCATATTCTTGAACTTGGTCGGAGGATGGTTTCCTGATTTATGTATGAGCCAAGCCACCTTCTATAGTCAAGAAGTCTTCCTGTAATAATCTCTCCTTCCTAACTAATGTGAACGGAGCTTCTTTTTGGGAAAAATAAAATAAAATACTAATCAAAATAATTAACGAAACATTTACATTTCTACAGGAAACCCCAGCGCTTCTTAGGGTAAATTCTTTCTGCACTGCGATGCCGATGGCGAGCTCGAACCTCCTCTTCTTCTTTTCCTGTGTTCTCCTTCTCACTACATATCCTTCCCGCGCTTTCTACCTGCCTGGTGTAGCACCTCAGGATTTCAGCAAGGTAAAGCTTACCTTTCTTTTTCATCTTTACTTTTTTGATCGTCTCGAGATTGATCGCAATCGATGTCTTGATTCGATTCGTTTCGGATCTATGTCCGTTTCTTAATCAAAATCTGTGTCGTTTCGATCACTCTTTTCATTGCCCTTTTTTTCACCCGATCTTTACTATTTTCGAGTCGAGATCTTTGTATTTATATAAATATTTTTTTGTTCCAATAAGATTGATTTTACTGAAAAGATCTCATCTGATTTTCGCTGCAAGATGTTACTTATACTGAATTTTGTTTTACTCGTACCCATGAATTTCTGTTTGGTGAAGATGTTTTCCCCTTTTTGATCAGTAGTTTATACCTTAATTTTGTTTCCCAAATGACTTGATTTTGTTGAAGCAGCTAAAAAATTGCCTGAATTTCCTTTGAAGATGACCAGTTTCTCGATTTCATTAAGAAACGTACCCCTGATTTTTTATCCAAGATGAATAATTTTTACCCTTGATGAATAATTTTTTCCTGTATGTGTGCAATAAACACTGTCTTAACTATGTCTGATGTGTAAATTCCTATATTATTTTCGTTGGATATAAAGTCCACCTTATTTTGTTCCAAGATGATTGCTTTTACTTGTTTAGTTGAATGGATGCTACCTGATTTTCTTAAGAAAGGGACATCTTAAACTTGTACTGATGAGCAACTTTTGGTTTTTGGTCCAAGATGTCTGTTTAACTTGTTTCGTTGAATTATTTTTACGATCTAAATGTTTTTATTTGTTGGACGAATAACTTCTACCTGATTCTTGTTCAAAGATTAATGCCTTTACTCATTCAGGTGAATACGTTCTATGAATGCCTTTATTTTCTATGAAGTATAATTGATGAATGATTTACCTGTTGTAATGAATAAGCTCTACCAGTTTTACCTATCAAGATGACTTATTTTGTTCTTCTAATGCATAAATTCTTCCTGATTCAGAATTAAAGATAATTTATTTACTCATTTTCATTACATGATTTCTTTGAAATATAACTCCTTTAACATGCAGTGATAAACAATATCTACATAATTTTCTTTCCAAGATAATTGATTATCCCTCTCTGATGAATAAATTTCTCTGTTCTGCACACATCAGGGGGATGATTTATTCGTGAAGGTTAATAAACTAACCTCTACGAAGACACAATTGCCATATATCTACTATGATCTTCCTTACTGTAGACCAGAAAAAATAATTAACAGTGCCGAGAATCTTGGAGAGGTGTTAAGAGGAGATCGCATCGAGAATGCACCTTTCTCGGTATAGTATCAAACCTTTTGTACCTCTAATTTATGAAATTCTGGAATAGATGTTCTATTGAAGTTCAGATAAGAGATAGCAAGATGTACATCCCGTATGTCATAAACATTTGATCTTAGTTAAGAGATGGCAAGTGCATGCTATGTGATGGAACTATGTGGTAACTTTGCTTTAGTTGCAAATAAGAGATTCCAAGTTTTAAATGATGCTATGAAACTAGGAAATAGCTATTGGATCTCAGTTGACATTGTGAGTGTGCCATCTGTGGTATGATGTACATTATGTAATCCCAACCATTTTTCACCATTTACTTCATGAAATAAATTTTCAATTTTAGTTCAAATAAAAGATAGCAAGATGTAGAATGTAATAAGAGATAGAATGGATCTTTTATGCCTTGTTCATAATTTTTATGTATACTATTGCTACCTGATCACTTTCTTATCTCAGTTTCAAATGAGAGATAGCAAGCTATGCAATGTTATTTGCAAGATAGACAAGCTTTCAGCTGAGGATGCTACCAAGTTCAAGGAAAAGATTGAGGATGAGTATCGAGTCAATATGTAAGTGAGTTCGCAACTACTTTGATTTGGTTGTAGCTATATTTGTAAGTATCTAAACACATTATTTTTCATACTTTCTCATGCTAATGCTGTTCAGGATTCTTGATAACCTGCCTGTTGCAATAAAGAGACAAAGACATGATGTGAGCTCTTTCTTTTATGAAAGGGGTTTGCCTGTTGGGTTCAATGGGAAACTTGGTGATACTGAGGTATGAACTCTTTTTAGTAGAAAAACGAGTCAATTTATGCAATAGAAGCTGTCGATGTAACCCTTCTTCTTTATATCAGAAATTGGAGTATTTTATCCATAACCATCTCGCTTTTGAAGTTCTATATCACGAGGATACTAAGACAGATACATCTCGAATTGTAGGTTTTCAGGTGACGCCTTACAGGTATTTAAAAACTGGTTTCAAATTCGGGTTAGGCTATTCTTTGCCGCGCTAAATTTATTTATTTTGCATTACCATTGCATTCAATTATATTTGTAGCGTTCATCACGAATATGAGAAACCATGGGATCTTTCAAAGCCACGCCTCACAACATGCAATCCAAATTCCAAAATATATGTTACAAATGCTATGCCACCTCAGTTGGTTGAGGAGGGCCAAGAGATCATTTTTACATATGATGTCACATTCATGGTACTGAATTGTTTGTTGTCCCTTATCAATAGCTTCTATATTCTGATAGTTTTTCTCGCCCACCAATAAGGTTATATCTTTTCTAATTGTTGTAATACTACCATTCAGGCGAGTGATATCCAGTGGGCTTCACGCTGGGATGTCTATCTTAACATGTCAGATGATCAAATCCATTGGTTCTCTATCATAAATTCCCTCATGATTGTATTGTTTCTATCGGGTATGGTAGCCATGATAATGATGCGAACTTTGTATAGGGACATTGCCAAGTATAATGAATTAGAAACACAAGATGAAGCACAGGAGGAAACAGGATGGAAACTTGTGCATGGAGATGTGTTTAGAGCCCCACCACGTGCAGGGTTGTTGTGTGTCTATGTTGGATCAGGTGTACAATTATTTGCAATGACACTCGTCACAATGATATTTGCTCTTCTTGGATTTCTTTCGCCAGCAAACAGGGGCGGTTTGATGACAGCTATGTTGTTACTTTGGGTATTTATGGGACTTTTTGCTGGGTATTCATCTGCCCGTCTTTACAAAATGTTCAAAGGATCTGAATGGAAGAAGAATACATTGAAGACCGCTTTCTTATTTCCTGGTGTTGCATTTGCTCTATTTTTTGTTTTGAATACATTGATATGGGGAGAGAAGTCATCTGGAGCAGTTCCTTTTGGTACCATGTTTGCGTTGGTATTTTTATGGTTTGGAATCTCTGTACCTTTGGTGTTTATAGGAAGCTATTTTGGGTACAAACAACCAGCAATTGAAGATCCAGTTAGAACAAACAAGATTCCAAGACAAATCCCTGAGCAAGCGTGGTATATGCAGCCTGTTTTCTCAGTGCTCATTGGTGGAATATTACCATTTGGGGCGGTGTTTATTGAGCTTTTCTTCATACTCACATCAATATGGCTAAATCAGTTCTACTACATTTTTGGGTTCTTGTTTCTCGTCTTCGTGATCCTAATCGTGACGTGCGCTGAAATAACAATTGTACTATGCTATTTTCAGCTGTGTAGTGAGGATTATCACTGGTGGTGGAGAGCATATTTAACATCCGGCTCTTCAGCGATTTATCTTTTGCTCTATGCAGTGTTCTATTTCTTCACAAAGCTTGATATTACAAAACTCGTTTCAGGTTTGCTTTACTTTGGTTACATGATCATCATCTCCTATAGTTTCTTCGTGCTCACAGGAACAATTGGCTTCTATGCTTGCTTCTGGTTTGTGAGGACCATATATGGATCTGTGAAGATCGATTGAATGAGTACAAGTTTGAAATGACAATTTTAAAAGAGAGAGAGATCTTGGATGAGCTAAAGCCATAATGCAGTGATACAACGGTTTTTTGTTAATGGACTGTGGATGCATTGGAAAAATATCTGCAAGCGATTGAACCATGTAATGCTATTTCCCCACTTCAAATATATATGTAAGCATCACTTCCTCTTCTTTCTGTGCAACCTCTTACCTGAAACAGATGTTTCAGGATAGATAGGAAATTGTATGAGGAATTATATACATATGTTAGAAAACATCAGCATTGTAATGATTAAACCATCTTTCTCTGAATATTTCATTCTGTGGTCTTTTATGTTCTGAAAGGACAGGAATAATTTGATGTTTATAGACCTAACTGACTACCTGTGACTGGTAAAATAGCAAACTCAACATATCCTCTTAAAATCATTATCATGTTTGTTGTTGAAACTGATAGCACTGGAAGTTTGGTTCCAGAATGTTATGATAATCTGTGTTGAATATCAAACCACCTTATTCTATAGATTTTAAGTTGCATATGGCTGTTTTGAGGGTGTTATGGATCATGTTCATATATGCAACAACAATATTTGTTGGCATTCATTATTAGATTACTAGCAAGTAATTGTATGGCTCAGAATGTAACTCATATATGGGCTCAACATACCATTCAAAACAGTTGCTTATGATTGTGGGCTCAATATATGATCTATATCAGAGCCAGTTGTGTTGATGTGAAATTGTAGGGGATTGGCATGTCTTGAACAAGGCCAATGGAAAATGGATAGGATATGAAGGAATGGAAAGCTATATCCATGTAAAAGGTTAGAGAAACATGTGAGGCAAACGAATTTACAAGACAGATGGGTATCACTTTATGCCAAATATATTAAGAATACAATCACTTGAACAATGCTGATTAGGAATGGAAAGTTATATCCGTGTTAGGGTTAGAGAGTGTGCAGGCACACATACGCAAAACCAATTGGTATCACTCTATATTGAATATATAAAGAAGGCTATAATCATTATCTTAAAGAAGGCCAATAGCAAAGGGAAGTGTTATGAAGTAATGGAAAGGTGTATCCATGTTAGGGTTAGAGAAAATATGTGAAGCACACAAATATACAAGAGCAATTGGCATACCTTCATATTGAATATATTATGTATTTAAACCTCTATGCTATCACTTAGTATTGTATCATTTTGCCATCTAATTTCAAATTTACTGGTAAAAAGTATTTAAACTTATATGCAAGCACTTAGTAGTACCATTTTGCTATCTGGAAGGCTCGGTGCTCTCTCGTTTTTCATTAAGATAGAGCCTCACTAACTGAAGGGTCAATGGGATTCTATTATTGGAAATTCTGATGATAAAGTTGCTCAGCGCCATCAGTTTCTTACTGTGGAAAGCTTCTCCACTTATGTCCTTGAAGAATGGCACTCCTTTTTGGTACTTTCAGCCAGAATGGTTGTTTCCTCCGACCATCACATGGGAATCAGGATTCAGAACTTTATAATTTGTTTACACTAATGAATGGATTTTCTTTTTTTTCTTTTAATCACAGATTGAACTGGTATATATCTAATGATTGTATTGAATATTACTTGAAACAAGGAAGATCTTCAAGAGATAGAGATGATGCTAGGTCAAAGTAATATAAACAAATTTAGGAAAGCGCCTATCCATTGTACTTGTATATATGTAATGATTGGATTGAATTTTACATGAAATAAGGAAGATCTTCAAGAGATAGAGGTGATGCTAGCTCAAAGTGGTATAAACAAATTTATGATAGTGCCTATCCATTCACACATGGCTGTAATCCAGATAATCTTTTGATATGTCAAAAAAAGAAGAAGAATTGTATGTAAACAATAAACCCCTCTTCGAGTTATGTTGTGATATCAATGGGGCATGAAGAAAAACCTCGGATAGATTAGTAAGTTGTAACAATGTTGTAACAAATGTTGTGGAGGTCAAAGAAATAACTAACATTGTTTATTCAAATATTTAATGATATTATGAGCCCTATAAAAAATCCATTTTTCATGCTAGGAGTCAGGACCAAACATATAAAAGTCTACTATCATTATATTGATGAAAAGGTGATTGAAGAGTCATAAATCTAAACTATATCACAGACCGAAAACCAAATCGCAAATATTCTCACAACCTTCTTTATAAAGCTAGGTTCTTCAAATTTTGGGAAAATTTAGAACTTTGTTATCTAAATATGTGCTTTGGGGGGGGATATTGAATACAACAAACAATGAGAGCTACAAATAAAATTTATCAAAGGAAAAGTTTGTCTAGACTCTTAACCAAAGACCCATTTGTTATGAGTCATTGTTATAACTCTACATGTCTCATGTAAGCGCTAGAAAAGCAATTTTATATGATGCCCTCTCACTTGACATTTAATATGAGTGACATATCATATGAAGATTTGATGAGAAGAATATTCTGAGTAAATCTTTATATTAGATTTAATATGAAACATATTATGTTTATGGGAAATTGAGATCCTTCTCTATCTGGACTTTTTTTAATAAAAAGGTCTATACTAAACCTTCTATTAAAAGAAGGCCAACACTTTCTTTGGCTATACTTGCTCAACTTTCTATAGAAAAATATAGGCAACACTCATTGGAAAGTGACCCCTTAAGGGAGGCACAACATTATTAAGTAGGAAGTAATTACGCACTACTTAAGGTGTACTTTCCTATTCAGCTATAAAACCGAAGTACACAAGTCTTAACCATTGGTCTAACGATATTGAGAAAATTAATATACATTTATACCATTTTTTTCTTGAGAATTTTACTTTATATTCTCTAATTTTGCATCTAACTCCTTACATGAGATTTGCAATTACGAGGTTATGTGCATAGGATGTGTTTCAAGGTTTTGGAGTGGTTCCTCCGTGTTGTATATATTGATCCCACTGTGGATTTGGGTTGAACTTTGTTTATTCTGTTTGCTAAATAATGTGAAGTAGTGTTTTTTTGGTAAAAAAGAGGATGTGTTTCAAGGTGATAAAATCACAATGTTATTGAGCATGTACTCCGTTTTGGTGATTAAATAGAACAAACAAATATTCTAGTTGGGTTAGTGAGCACTTGTGTGTGATTACCTTAATCATCCTTTAGATACTAATAATCACACAATAGAATGAGGGAGAAGACTTAGAAAAGAGGATTCGCAACTAAAATTGAACTAGAAGGTTAGACCAATGCCCAAATTCTTTTTTTTGGGTGATATATCCTATTAAATGTGGGGCTAACTTTAGAGTGTTGTTAATACAAGTAATACTATTATGCGTGTTGTGTGTGATTGTTAACTAAGACATATAAGTACCATACATGTTTGATATTTGTATGTTGATAACATTTTCTTGATATTCCTTGTCCAACTGTCAACATTGTGTGCAAGCTCTGTTTTTATATCCTTCATCACAAGACAAATGACAACTATGCATGATTCCTTGTCTAACATAATGTCCACAAACTATGCCCTCGTGCACTTCCTCGGAAACATTGTTTTCCATGCAAATAAATTGAGCTAGGATGAGACATATGAAATGTGGAAACTACCATTTCCTTGCCTATTGCCTGCCACATTATGCCTTATGTGCATGGGATAATTAGGCAAAATAGATGCCTATTGTATATGTATGATATCATTAGTTGTCACACTCTCTTGCCCTTCTTTCTTTAGAATATTGTCCAAAAGGTAATCTTCATGTGTGTCTTCTAACATCCATTCATTATAGTGCAGAATATAACTTTTGGGCTCAAATTAAATTGGGCCTTATAAAAAATGATTTCTCATTGATGTACTTAATGCATTGTGGAGCAACTAACTTATCTTGCGGGAGGATTCAAGAAGTTTGAGGAGTATATTCATTTGGATGTAAAAATTATTACTTTTCTCTAAAGATCAATTCCAAAATGGTTCCAATGGATTTTTTGGAATAACAATTTTGGTTCCAACGGAAGCCTTTTTCCTTTTGGTCGAGAGAGAATAATTTTGTAAAATTTCGAATCTATCATGATGTCCATTTTGGGCCCTTCTAGTTATAAACTATAGCTTCAAGCAAGCATAATGTTTTTTTGCAGCAACAACACCACTAACATCTTCCTCTCAACTTTCATGAGCCTTTTCGATAGATACCCTTTCTCTACAAGGAATCTTAAATCAAGTATCCATCTACCTGTATCCGTGTACATTATTGCTTTTATATATGTAGTGAATTGCTCCATTTAAGTTGTTTGTGTGTACCTACATATTTGATGCCACACACCATAATTTAAATGTTTGAAATCTACTTTCATGAATTTATAAGCGAATTTATGTAATTCTACTTTTGAATTAATTCTCTCTATGTTGCCATGGGTATATTATGAGTCAAAATAGCCAAAATAAGTGTAGAAACTCATAAGCTCAAAATGCTTTTACATTAGGTTCAAAGGTTAGCGAAGCATGCTCTACCACAATAGGATCCACCTTTGATCCCACTTGAACTTGCTTTCCCCACATTTTCAATTGTGATTCTCAACCCATCTTCTAAGATTGTATTTTCGATCATAATGTGCACTCTCAATTGCAAGGCCTATCAACAACATTCTTTAAAACTAAGAGACGTTTTACCAACTCCAAATACATCGAAAATGTTAACATGGTTGCATAGTTCATATCTTAGCTCTCTCTCTCTCTCTCTCTCTCTCTCTCTCTCTCTCTTCATGCAATTGCCCACTCTTGGATATAAAACCTATCTATTTCTCTAGATGATATGCAAGTTTGTTGGGCTAACTACCATTTGTTTGAATCTACATAATCTTCTTCTTCTTTTTTCCAAAAAAACACTACGTATTAGTTAGCAAACAATTACACCATAGACCACCAAAAATTCAGCAACCCTCACTTTGGCCTTCTCTTCAAAGTGGACATAGTCCCCACCTCATTTACAACAAAAGTATCCACAACTCCTATAACCTAGTAATTTGTACCATATCTATACATAGTTACACACCTGGGCACTGATGGAAGCTATTGGGGGAAACAACCATTGGGGTGCTTGGTAGTTCCATTTAGGCCCTGATGATGATCTTCCCACCATAGGAGAACTACCCCATTTCAACAGGAACTTTGACCGAGCTCTTTCAACTGCATCAGATTCCCCCTGAATCGAGTTGTACTGTCCCCGCAGCCAAGATACCATCTCGAACAAGATATTTAACAACACCTCACCGTTAGGGATCTTTTCTTGTTGAAAAACAAACTTACAATGCCTGGTCCAAATGTGCCAAACCGATAAAGAAGCCACCATCATTCATATCTCTTCAAAAAATTCTGAGTTAGTGCCAGGTCGAACTCCTGCACATTGAAACACCTTGCTACCCTACACTATAAATTCATGACCATGGGGGTTTAACTATTCAACCTAGCCTTCCTCTGTTAACTTTAGCCCCTGTATGGAACCCCATACCACTCTCCCATTCACGCCACATGCTGCCACTATCCTGAGACTTCTACCCCAAATGTAAATAGCCTCTCAACAATTCCAAAAACAGTGAGGAATTGATTCCAAAGGGTGTCCACATATCTTGCAACCAGCCTCATCACCATGACACCTGAGCCACTCCCCCACTGGTACCGCTTTATGTTTAAGAAGCCACAAGCAAAGCTTTATTTTTTCTGGCATATCGAACACCCATAGTCTCCTCCAAAATGACTTCAACAAGTCATTAGAAATGCCTTTATCCTTCCAACTATTGCGAGTTAGAGCAACACCCATAGATTTGGAGGCAATGACTTGCCTTCCTAGCTTAGTAGTGTACTCGAAAAACCGTTCCACTTTGTTTGTTCCCGGTTTCTGCCACCACACCTCCAGTGGGTCCCAATCCAACTCACATACGGGCTTGTGTCAACTATCTAAAGCTTACAATAAGATTCCAGCTTCCCTAGGTCCGGGTTTACTTGCCACTTCTTACCTTCCAACACTGCCACTCGCACTGCCAACCACTGCTCATTGTCTGCCAAAGCACTTAGGTTGCCCCATAAACAATACTCATTAGATGGACACCTCACCCTCACCTACAAACCACCCAAACCAGACCCCCTCTTCTTCGTTCAGGCTAGCTAGACCATCAACAGCCTTATCTATCAAACAGGTCACCTTTTCCAGCCTGCCAGTAAACCTAGTACCACCAACCGGACCCTCCCTTCTTTTCCTTTTGAAAACCTCCTAGTCTCTTACTGAACTCACATTGTACCCTACCATTTGTCCCCATGGCAAGTATTTTTTCTAGCCAAGCATCCTACCGTCATCGCTTTTAATGATGGGGTTCCAGAACAATGGTTGACGGAGTTGTTCCTGCCTTGTTTTTGGCTGCATTAAGACCAACCCTCTCTTAAACTTGACAAGGCTCTCATTATGGTGCGGGCCACCCTATCCTCCATGCTAGTCGGGTCTTTTAACTTTAGGCCTGGACTAAACAACCACCACTTCTTTGCCTTCCAAGGGTCGCCATTCCTCAGACACCAGAGTTCAGCTCTGTCCCTAAGAAGCAACTTCCACAATTTTGGTCCAGGTTGGAGACTTCGCACCAGGAGCTTATCGAGTAAAGCCTTACTTTGGTGAATCGAATCCACCATCCCAAGTCCACCTTGATTTTTTGCCTTGATCAAACAACTCCAGGCCACTTTAGCCGAACGTCGTCTCATGGTCTCTACCCGACCAAAGGAACCCTCTCACCATTGCCTTAATATTTTTGATGAAATCTTTATCTAACATCCAACATGCCAACGAGTACCACATGGTGGCCAACAAAATGTGGTTTACCACAACCACTCTACTTGCAAGGGAAAGCTTTACTGATGCCCATAACCGAAGCTTTTTTCTTATTTTGTCTTTCACTTGCTCAAGCTGATGATTCTTTTGAATCTCAACTCCCACCAAAAAGTCCAAATAACCGAAGCTTTACTGATCCCCATAATCGAAGTTTTTTTCTGATTTTGTCTTTCACTTGCTCAAGCTGATGATTCTTCTGAATCTCAACTCCCACCAAAAAGTCCAAATATTTAACAACCCTTCCATTAGGGACCCATTGAAAATCAGCATTAGGACGCTAAAGTGGTCATGAGTTTGGACTTACCCAAAACCCTCTACTTTTGTCCCAATTAATTTTCCCACCTGATGCTTTACAAAACAACTCAATCCGTTGTCGTGAGGATTTTCGGCCATGGTGAGAAAACCAAGTGGGATGGATAAAATGGGGATGTGCAATATTGCACATGCACCTAGAAGATTTGTAAAAGAAACAAATGTAAAAAAGGAAGGGTAAATGTAAGGTGTTAAAAGTGCACTACGAAAATTCATAAAGTGTAAATGTGATGTGCACTTATGTGCACATGCACATGTAGACTAAAGGAAGGCCAAATATTTCCCCATTGAAATAAGGGGGGGTTGACCTCTTCTTTATGTAATGTGCCTCACCCCTTACTACTATAAAAGGGAGTGAGGGGCCATTTTTGAGGGGTTTCCACTTTTTGGGTTTCTTTGGGTTGCCATTAGGGTTTCGGAATTTTGGGTTTTAGGATCTAATTTTAGGGGTTTCATTCTTCTTCATCTTCTTCTTTTCCCCTATCCGGTTAGGGTTTCATCTACAGGGTTTAGATTCGGCCTACACGGCCACAGTTGTAATTGGTGTGGTGCTTTCCATAATGTATCTTGTCTTGTTTAGATCTTATTCTCTTGAATCTTAATATCTTGAATCTTAATCTTTCTCTTCCTTCTCGGTTGAACTCCGAAGCTTCTCTCCCTCCTCTTACTCCCTAATCCAAGACCCTCGTGGTCCCATCCTATCCGACACGCACATGCGGATTTCCGCGACACCGTTTTTCAGCCTGTTGTAAATTAGCACCATTGTCTTGCAAATAGAGCATAGTGCATCTGCATACATGGAGTCCAACAAGTCCTTGCAAGCATGTGGGACAACCAATCCCCGAATTCCTGCATCCGGTCTATTTAAAAAGAAAGAGAATGCCTCTGAAATAAATAAATAAAGATAGGGGGCCAATGGGCACCCCTGCCTAACAGACCAACATAATGGAATTGATGGCCCTAGTTGCCCTAACACGAACACCCTACTCGAGCTTCCTTTGTAAAGGACCAATGCAATTGATATCCATTTGGAGGGTAGTCCCAACCGCTCCATGACTTTGTCTAAAAAAGACCACTGTACTCTGTCATATGCCTTCTCGAAGTCAAGCATGAGACATGCAATATGTTGATTGGTTTTTTTGCTAAGGCAATCGCCTGCCAAAAGGTGTTGACATTATCAATTATACATCTATTTTCCATGAATCTTGTTTGTCCAACATTAATTAGCGCATGCAAGTGGGGTTTGACCCTCTTGGCCAGAATATTAGCAAAAATCTTATAGATTGTGTTGAGCAACGTAATCGGTCTCCTTTGCCTCACATCCGTTACTATACCATGTACCTTAGGAATTAGACATATCAGCCCCTCTTTAAAATGCTACGGGAGATACCCAACATCCCATGCCTCATTTAGACCAACAACAAGGTCAACCTTAATCACTTCCCAAAAAATTTCAAATTTTTTTTTTGATAATCCGTTGACGCATGGACAAGATCTGCTACATATACTTGCCAAAGCGTCTGACACCTCCTCTTCCAAGAGAGGCCCTAACAACTAAACTTGTGCAACCTCTAAAATTCTTGGTTGCATTCCCTCCAATACAAATTCTGTCAGTGACGGTTGGTCTGGGAGACTATAACTATTTGAGAGTAGCCCACTATAGTAAGTTGTGACTGCCTCCATGATCTCCGATACATCCTCTAACAGTGAACCATCCTCCTTAATCAACTTAGGATTGTAGCTACTGTTTGTTCTCGGTTTTTTAAACTTAAAATTGTTGGTTCACCTTGTCCCCATGCCTGCTCCACCAAGTTGTTGAACTCATGAATACCATCTTATTTCTAGACACAATCAACTGTTGTAGTATTTCTTTAGCAACCTCCAGAACTGATCTCGACCATTGACACTTGGGATTTTTCTGAAGCATTCTTTGGGCAGCCGCTATCGCTCTTTTTAATCTCACATCTCTTTCCTTAGACCTCACAATTCTATTTTTAGTCTCTTCATGCAAATACATTGAAGTTTCAATAAACTTTCCTCGAAGATTATCCAGTGCACCACAACCAGCTAGGTTATTTTCCCATATACTCCTTATCTTCCTTCCCACCTCCACATCCTCAAAAAGTTTACTGCTAATCCTCAAATTGCAATCCCTTTTTTTCCTCCTCTGATTGACCATCGTAATCGTAACCGGCATATGATGAGAGTAAGCTGAACCTGCGATGATTTCAACATTGCTACCATATTTTTCCGGTTCCAAGCCTATGTATATTCTATCTATGCAAGACATACAAAAGCCATTTATATTGCAACCTGCTCTTGAGAAGCATAGCGAGCTCCGAGGCCTTTTTAGTACATACCAAGCATCTTTCACTCCCATTCTGCCCATCAACAAATCCCATGCAACTAACTCTGACCCATGCACCCCCGTATGCATGCCCCCCACCTTGTCCTCTATGTGCAAAGTCATGTTAAAATCCCCTGCGAGGATCCACGTATTTGCAATCGGTAGGCCATCGGCCAATTGCCTCCAAAAAAGGGCCCGCATCGCTGTCGAATTGGGCGCATACACATTTATTATTCCAATGATACATTACTACCATCTAACAGTCACATAGATGGCACGTCCCTCCACTATGGTGCCCTGGCCCACAACAATAATATCTGGATTATTCTTTATAGATGTACAAACACCCCCTTTTCTACCATGCTCACCCTGCGTTGGGGACCAAAAAGTATGCCAATCCCGCGCAAGAGGATTGGCAATCTAAATAATCTTTATTGAGGACATAGAGAGATCAAACACTTCAATGCATTAGTAATCCAAGGTTAGTTATAAGGTGTAGTAATGTGGGGCTCACTAGCTAAAACACCATAGAGATGGTGAAAAGATGTTCATAATGTCACACCCTTTTGGTCAAGGCAAGCATTCGATACTCAATGTGTTCTATGTGGCCATTCAACCATGCATCCACCCAATGCACTAGCCTAGCACAAGTTATTTAAGCTAGGTACACTCACTATGTCTCTTAGGCAAATAAATGTTCACTCTACTCAAGCATAGACTTCTAGTAAATAAATGTGCACTTTACTCGAGCATAGGTGTGAGTCATGACATGCAATTTAGTAGAGGAGACTCAATTCCAATCCTTTCTTGGATCTATAAGTCAAGATATTGGGCACCTCATCATCATCTCTTTTTGTCTTTCTCTCGTGGGCATACCATATCTGATTGGCATACTCTCATACTCTTTTTCACTTGTTTTCGAGGGCCACTATGTTTTTTCCCCCAAACAATGTTTTTCATTTGGAAAAATAATATAGAAATCTAGAATTGCAAAGTCAATTATAAAATAATGAAAAATTGAGCATTCAAATACATACAGAAAAACAAGCATAAGTTAATTCATGACAAAACCAAAAAAAGGGTTGGGAATTGAGAATAACACATAGGAAATGAATGTATATAATATCTAAAAGACTCATTCCAATTGTTCATGTTGATAAGATATGCAAATTAATTGGAGACCCATGTGAACCTTCCTTCATAGGCTATTATCGTCTTCTTCTAGAATAACTCCACTCACGAGTTGTAATGTAGTAAATGTTTCTCTTATTCTTCTACATTCTACAAAGATTGTAGCATTGTCACTAGGTCTTATGTTTTCTGTTTGCATCTTTACTCTTGTTTTTATTTTCCACCCATACATTTTCCCCAAAGATAATCTCCTTACTTTCTTTTCCAACATCTTTGCCTATAATGTGCGATTTTAGTTGGCCTTTGATCCACACACTAACTTCCAACTACATGGCATACAAGTAGGAAATTTTGGCATGCCCTCATTAATTGAAATTAAAGGCTAGATGAAAGGAAAGTTTATCATCTTATGAGTTGGAAATATCATTTGAATGCCTCTGTGGGTTTGTATCTTATCACCATTGTATTAGGATGATGCATTTTCAGCCATAGTAAATCTTCTCATGTAATTGTTGGTTCCTTTGCATGGCATTGTGAGGAAGATGCATAATAAAAGCGTATCTACCAAAGTCTCAACCACTTCACCATGCATATGTGACAACGTGACATAGCAAATCATCAAGTAGCCCACAACACTATACTAATTTCTAATGTATATTGGGCCTAAAGAGTATAAATAATTTTTAGGGAGGAATATCTATCTCAAATACAATATTGCATAGCAAGGTTCACGTATGTGCAATTGGTAATGCGAATATTCGTGAACCCAAAAAGTTTTTATTCCTATTTTGTCTCTTGACTTTCATGTACATGATAAAACTTTCTCTATGTACATACATATATGTAGCTAGTCATGGGTCATGTTAATGTATTTCACGTTTGCTATCAAAATTGATGGAGAAAATGAGTTTCCAAAGAGATTAATACTATATTAGTCTCTTTAACTTAGACAAGAGTGCATTTCAAATTGGGATATTTTGAAGACTTCAATCTAAATATGGGTTATTAATAATGTTACTAAGGTTATCTATATTGGAATATTGTGTAAAATATTGCAACACACACATACAACGAAAGTCATATGGAGTCTTGTTTTACTATGAGTACGTCCTAATGTTAGAGTAACTCAACATTTATATATCAATGTACAGCTTTAACTTTAACCTTCTTGTGCTTGGAAGCATTTAATGTGCAAGAGTCGTACATATTTAGACCTTTCAAAGGCCTTCGAGCCATGCATAAAATCACATCACCGAAGGTTCCATTTGCACCGCATAAACATAACCTTAGAACCAAAATGAAATGCTCATTGTGAATGCCTCAGGTACAAGACACAAAAGGTGAACCTTAAGGTTCCATATAAAAATAAATCAGTCATTTAGAGATGATTTAGAAGTGGTGGTGCATATTGATTATGATACTTTAAGGAAGTGCACATGGGGAGAAACAAATAGTTCTAATTTGAAAAGGAGAAATAGAAAAAGGAACAAAAATACACATCTTGACTTTGGATCTTTTATTATGTTGTGAACTTATCATTACATTTTGGATTAGTTGGAAAGGGGATAATTTTTAATATTTAAACTCAGCTCCATTTGTACGTAAAAATCTATGGATCATGATGTCAATTCTACGCTAAGAAGAAGAATATATGTAGGGTAATACAAAGACTCTTTTAGCATGCATTTTCTAATGGAGGGGCATTGTGCATATGTGTGGTTAGCAATAAAGTGTGGAAAGTACCTATGAAATGCTAGGGACAAGCGAATTATTTTGCCATTCAATCATGAAAAGGAGTGTCTACCCAATTCTGAAAAAGAGCCAACTCGCTGAAGGAGAACAAAAGCCTTTGCTCTCGAGAAAAAGTTTGTGTTGCGGCATATTATGCCATCTCAAAAGCAATAGTACAATGCTTGGATGTTTGTTTTAAACAAGAAAAATGCACATAAAGTTATGCGCTTAGTGCACCCATTATATCATGTGCAATAAGAGGGTCTGTATTCTAAGGGGCATCCATATGAAGATCAAGAACTTGAGCTTTACAGAATGGAGAATTTCCCTGTGATGTTAATGTCAATCATTGTGATACTCATAAGTTGTTAACAATGGTGTGGTACTCTTGTGCAACTACATTTCAAACTAGATGGCCTTGTTCTTTCCAAGTATCGTGTACCTGTTGGTTTATTTAGCATTGCCTTTAAATGGTACATGGATGAAGTAAACATTCATTGACTGATTACACCCACATGATTAATCAGTGGAAAAACTTAAATCAAAAGTATGGGTCATGCATTATGTCCTTCAACATAAAGGGGGATTTTTTGAGCCTCGGCATCGATATGTTCGAATCTCATTTCAATTTGTACAAAATTATTTTTTGAGGGCACCACATATTGATGGAACCCTTAGCCACGTACCACCTTGACACACCATAAATTTGCATCTCTTATGTAGATCTACACACCGTAAATTTTGCATCTATTTTGTGAACCTTGACCTAGACTAGTGGTTCTATTGTTGTGTTTCCAGTCTTGATATGAATGCTTTATAATTTATATCAATTTCTAGAACATTTCAAAAATTATGCAACATGTTTATCATGCCGAAGCTAGGCAATGGTCGAATAAACATCTTTGATAGAACTCAACATTAAATTAATTTTTGAACTTTGATAAAAAGAATCGCAACAAAGGTTGATCTTGAAATCTTTGGATTATTTTAAGAAACTTCTAAAGAAATCAGGAATGAATATTTGACAGTATGTATATACCACTACCACAAAAATATTTCGATCCTCAATGTGAGGGAAGTTGATATGTCTATGTTTAGAGCAATAATATCAATAATTTATGACATGATTGTGTCAATGTATTGCTATCACCACGTGCAACAAGGCCTAAAATGACCACCTATGTGTGATATATTCTTTTGCTCAAAGTTTCAATCATATGCTTGGTATGCCATTCTTTGCATATTCATAAACATTCCAATGAGTTACATTCTCTTTACTATTAATCGATATGTTACAATGTCAATCTCAACTTTTATACACAACAATGAGGTCTTTGTAACTACATTTGAAGTGTCATTGCATTAGAATGAGTGGTGTGCCCAATGGACATACGTAATCTCTATGATACACATATCGTATACAAAAGATTTGAATAATATGCTTACAATACTAGTGAATGTGTTTGAAACAAAATGATGAAGGCACCAAACCCAGTCAAAGAAGTTTTTAAGACAATATAAAAGTGTTCATTGGTGCCCATTGCCTATGCATGACTTTGAAAAGCCAAACAAGAGCCATTACTCTACTAAATATCATAAAATGAAAAGATATAGACTTCACCAAATTGGAATTAGAGCTTTCAATGCCGAGATACGACACTATGCTATAGGTCGATTCTTCAATGTAGTACTCGAGATGAATCTCCATGTAAAAGAAAGTCATCTATCATCCACACCATTGGGCTAGGCAAACACTCTATTCGTGTGTTTAGGCATTGTGCATACATCTATTAATTAAAGGCTAGATATTAGCTCATAATGTGACCCCGATGCTCATATAAAATTTTGGAGGATGTTCGCTTATATATATTTTGGGTCCCATGTAACTTTTTAGTTTAATACAGTGTGATGCTTGAGTGTTTTGACATGGAAAGGCACATCCCAACCATCTATTATGTATGTGCCCCAAATTGTGATCTCAACATGTCAACGATGTGCATTTTCTGTGCTAACTCAACAATTTTCTTGCATTCTCCTAGCTCGGTGAATTTCAACCTGCCAATGATGTTATAACTTCTTTTGAAGTTACACCTTGATGTTTGGGGTGGGGGACAAACGACCCTACACTAGCCATGAATATCCCTCCAAAACGTACAATCAACCTGTGGCCCCCGAGAGAGGGTCTTTCTATCTTTACAAACTACATAGCATCGATGGATGTGACGACCATAGCGTGTATCTATCCATACGTTGTCTTCCCCACAATAGTGAAAATTTGGCAAGCAATTGTGAGGAATGTTAAAAGAAATTGAGGGGTGATTCTGATATAGGCACTTTGGGCTCAATGCAGGATTGTGAATGGGTAAGGGTAAGTAAGGCACACACATAGTGCGTGTATTGTATTGTATGTATAGCTGATACATAGCATCATACATCTGTCATCTATTGAAAGAAAGTGAATCAAGAGAAAACAAGCAACATTTATAGAAGGAAAAAACAAATACCCTTCCAATTTCATTGAATAAAATGAATTCGAACTTTAGAACCTTCACTTCCAATTGCTCATAAAATAAAAATAGTGATATTTAAGAAAAGCAAATGATATCTTTCGTTATGTGTTTCTTGGGACTGACTGCTTTCTTTTTCTTTCATTAAAACGAAAATGTACACAAAACGAGCAACGTGTTGGGAAGGCATATACATACATATATATATAATTATTTTGTTATTAACTAATAGATATTATAATTATTGTTAATAAGATTTGACCCTTTTTCCTCTTGAATAAATATGTATAAATATGCAGAGTCATGGCTCTGTCTTTTCTATTTTCTATTTTATTTTGTATTTAATTCACCAGCTGTACTGCTTTTACATCACAGCTATTTATTTCCTCCATTTTCTTCACTAGTACTTTTACTACATAAATGGTACTTTCTCTGTTTCTTACACATACACATACACATACACATACACATACACATACACATACACATACACATACACATACACATACACATACACATACACATACACATACACATACACATACACATACACATACACATACACATACACATACACATACACATACATAACACCTTGTGACATCGTCGCCCTTATAATATATATATGTACATACATATATATACATACATGTATCTATACATGTGTATATAGTGTATGGTGGCATCATGCGATCATTCTACATACAATAATGGATGATCATTTAATTAGCATTATTATTTCAGCGTCGCATTCTACCTTGAATATTTTTCCAATCATTATCTCTTCCATTCGTTTGATCATCCATACATGAATTACTTACTACATTGCTATTTCTGACCTTTAATTCCAATCCATCGGCCTACAGTTGAACCACACTAACAATTCTCTCTTATCTACAATTGAATTACACTAACAATTCTCTCTACTTACAACTGAATTACACTAATCAATTCTCTCTATCTACATCAGCATCCATACAAGCATCGCTATAGAAAGTCTGCGTGTTTATAAATTGGGAAGATTCTTATTTGATGGTAGGATGGCCGACAGATCTTCGTCTAGATCAAGTAGCTGGCCTTGGAGGAAGATTAAAAACTCATCTAAATCATCATCATCATCATCGGCAGCAGCAGCAGCAGCAACAAGCTCAGATCAGCATCATGACAAGGTCTGATTAAAACTAATATATTATCCACAAAGACTAGTTCGATTCCTCCTGCGCCAAATCCACTCTACTTATTATCTTCTCAATCCTAATTACTTATGTTGCGCCTAAGTGTGAAATTAAGTGCTGCTGATTAATCAACATGTTTATTGCTAACCGGAAGGATTAATTGCTGTGTATTAACAATTGTTGCCAGGACGACAACATTAGTGCTTCAACTGGTAGTATACTACCGAAGGGTAGTATGGATGTCGTGAATGGCGATCAGCTGGCTATGGCATTATCTAGTGCCACATCGTCTCTGGTCCAAGAGCTTGCTGCTGCCCGAGATGAGATAGCGGTGAAGGAAGCATCAGTGAAGCAACACCAGAAGGTGGCTGAAGATGCCATTGCTGGTAACCATAATTTCGAGTTAAATCTTTCTTGAACAAACAATCCTTAAAATTTTCCAACATGCACTCACATCATCACTGGTTTGTCTCGCCCTTGCTTCTCAATCAATCGATAGTCCGAACTTTTTAGCGTTAATTGGGGCCAATACTTGCTAATTAGGTGTCTTGACAGTGCGCAATTGATTGGATATATAAAGCAAATTTGCCGTCTGTATGTGATTGGATATATAAAGAAATTTTGCAGTTTGATTCAACCTCTCTGCTACATACATACATGGATCTTGACATTCTAGTTTGAAAACAATCAATCGAATCGTGTGCATAGTCGAAACTTAAATTAGTGATCCAAAATTTTAAACTTGTTTTTGTTTTTCATTAACTGATCTGTGATGCTATATATATATATATATATATATGGATGGGATTGGGGACATTAAAAATGGTTGCTGTAAACAGGATGGGAGAAGGCGGAAGCAGAGGCACAGTCTTATAAGCTGGAGCTGGAGGCATCGAAGCAACAGAAATCGATATTGGAGGATCGAGTGGCGCACCTGGACGCGGCGCTGAAGGAATGCATGCGGCAGGTGCGGCATGTGAGGGAGGAGAACGCAGCGAAGATGGAGGAGGCGATGGCGGGGAAGAGCAGGGAGCTGGAGAAGATGAAGTCGGAGGTGGAGGAGCGGCAGGCGGAGCTCCAAGGGAGGCTCATGGAGTGCCAGGCACAGAACAACGCCATGGCCAAGTCTCTGCAGGAGAGGGCCAGGAGGATCTCGGAGGCCAACGAGGCGCGGTCCAAGGCGGAGGCGGAGGCGAAGCTTCTAGAAGTGAGGCTGGGGTCGTACGAGAAGGAGATCGCCTCCCTCAAGTACGAGGTCCACGTGTCGGCCAAGGAGCTGGAGATCCGGAACGAGGAGGTGGAGTTCGTGAAGAGATCCGCGGACGCCGCCCACAAGCAGCACCTGGACAATGTGAAGAAGATGGCCAATTTGGAGGCGGATGTGAACAGGCTCAGGGTTCTGCTGAAGAAGAAGCTGCCGGGCCCCGCCGCCATCGCCCAGATGAGGAAGGAAGTGGAGGGGCTGAGGATAGTGGAGAATGCAATGATCACAGATCCAAAGCGAAGGACCAGCACCGGCATAATAAGGTCCTCATACCATACTCATACTCATAATCATTCCAATGTTAATGTCAATGGTAGCACCAGCACTACTAGCCCTAGGAGCTTCGCTTCTTCCATGTATTCTACGAGCCCCGGGCGGCACAACGGAAATGGTATCACCGGCTCCTCCTCCAGCGGCCATGCGGAGCAGCAGCACGAGCGGGATGTGGAGATGCTCCGCGACCGGATGCTTTGGATGGAGGAGGAGAACAACCTACTGAAGGAGACTATGTCGAAGCGGAACGAAGAGCTGCAAGCCGCGAGGCTTCTGTCCGCGAAGATGGCCAGCAAGCTCTCGGTCGCCGAAGATCAGCTCGAGACACTCGGGCTGTCATCATCCATGAATGGCAATGGAGTTAAGGTCCCCGATAACATGGTGCATATGTCCGACGGCCCGACCAGCCCTGTGGACGGCCATTTCGTATCTGAGGATCATCCTCCCTTTGAAGAGAGCAGTAATGGCCATGGTGCTCCTGATGGCGATGATGATGGCGACGCACAGGAAGTCAGCTGTGCAGAGTCCTGGGCTTCCGCTTTGATGAGTGAGCTCGCCCATTTCAAGAAGGAAAAAAGCATACCCAGCATTGCTAATCCTAACACTAATTGTACTGTAGAAACTACTAACGATCAAACCTCCCCAAAGGTTTTGACTCATCGATTAAATGTAAGTAGCAATCCCAACGCTGATGAATCTTGCGACCAGATTGACGCTAACTCTAATCCCATTGCCGTTAAGGATCATCAATCTCATGATCCATCAGAGTCTCTTAATACTATATTAGAAAATCATTCCGTTAGCTGTAATGGTGAGAAACAGAGCATCCCAACTATCCATGGAGACACCACCGTAGCCTATATTTCGCTTCTAAATACGTTGTGTCAAGATCTGGGCAGAAAGCTTGGCGCCATCGAAGAGCATCTGAAGCCTACCGTCGCCATATCCGAGAGTCAGATGCCATCTAGGGACAACGCAGTGAGCGTGGTCATTAACAATGACAATGAGGAGAGCAGATCAATCAATCAGGAGGAAGCAGCAGCAGATGAATCAGACAATAGGAATCATAATAGCAATGGCGATATGGGTGATGGTAATGATGCATTGCTTCAGGCTATGGTGGATGACGCTCATAAGAAATTCGCAGAGCTGGAGAAAGAAATCTATGCATTAGCAGGGATCCATATCCATAGCCATAGCCATAGCCACAGCGACAGCGAGAAGATGATCAGCAAAGAGACTGACATACAGGAGCTGAATGATACCATTCATGAGCTGCGGGGGGAGCTGGACAAGGCCAAGGCTGACGTGGCCCTCCTCGTGGACACCAAGGCGCAGGTCGAGCGTGACATGGAGGCGGCCAGGGCTGAGGTGGCAGCGGCCAGGGCCGACGTGGACAGTCTCAAGGCCGACGTGGCCTCCCGGGAGGAGGCGATGGAGCGGGAGATTGAGAAGTCGCGGGCCGAGCTGGCGTCGGCAGGGGCTGAGGCGGCCAAGCTGCGTGTTGACGTGGCAACGCTTTCTGCCGAGCTGGCGGAGCAGAAGAAGGCGTACGATGACGTGGCGGCCAGGTGCGAGGAGCTGGAGCAGAAATTAGTAGCGATGCAGAGGTTAGTATTATGTGTTGTGAATAATTAAGGGAAAATTCAAGTATTACCCTTGCGAACTTTTCTTTATTTCCACAGATGCCCTTTTTTAAGTACCCGTTTTATGATAAGCTTGAGAGCAATTATATTTCGTATTTCACGATCAATTAATTAATTAGGAGCAATAACGAGACCTTACCCAACTGACTACCCGTGGCAAAACAAACACCCATTAGATTGAGCAAGTATTTCGAGAAGTAGTGAGAACTTAGGCGTGGCACTTATGGAAATTACAAGAAAAATGATTTCCTGTCACATTGTCCTAAACCTTTTGCTTTTTTGGGTTTTTGCTATTGCTTTTCAGCTTTGATGACTCCAATGGCTCCAATGGAGACCATTGTCCTAAACCTTTTGCTTTTTTGGGTTTTTGCTATTGCTTTTCAGCTTTGATGACTCCAATGGCTCCAATGGAGAGGACCCCGACTCTCGAAAGGTAAGCGAATAAAACTTATACCTAAACGTATTACTCTAGAAAAATGCATGTTTGATTATAGACAACGTAAACTTGTGTTGCATTGGGCATAGTTAAAATCATATTCATGAAACCATCTTTTTTCTCGTGATGCTATGGACAACGACCAAGGTTTCAAACGTGATTGCAACCCTATGATTTACGTTCAATTGGTGTTATGCGAGAATCTAGATTCCCATGCTACTTTATGGATACTAGGAGTTTGTATTACCAATCGTAGTAGCATGCCATCCCCATGTTGGTTTTATCAAAAATGTTTCAAATAGGAATGGATGCCACAGTAACACTTCCCACTTAGCTAGTTCAAAATACAAAGAGGTATGTTCTTTCAAGATGTATAATTTAAGAAAATGCTCCCTGGTTGCAAACCAATGTTGCACATTCAAATCCTTTTATGTGGTTTTATAGGAGGGTTGACTTTTGTCGGTGGGCCAAAAATGAAGTTGTTATGTCATCTCCTAGTACACATTGATAGTCTCTCCACCCTTGGTTGTGTGTGAATCCTTCATCTAAGCTTCCTTTAATTTCGTGAACATAATTATGTCAATGGGCATTGACATTATTTTCGCGGGCCATTGAGAATGAATGTTTTTCTTTTCGAATTACATGTTGCCATTCTCTCCATGTCTTGTTGCACGCAAATAACTCTAAATCACAACCTCGTGTGTCATCACATCAAGACTTTCTATGGTTTCTTAGTTATGCTTACTCTAATAATGCAGATTTCCCTTTATACTTGTAGTTATACATCACAAAACATGTTCTTAGCTTATCATGATTTCTGTGGTGCATTAGTACCCAACACCCTTGATAGTTGAAATGTTAACATCGATCGATTAAAAAAATATTTATATGACTAAAGATCCCTTTTCACTTTGATGTCTTTCTATAAATTTACACGTCATGGAGGGCCCTTTCACTGAACTTGACATAGATTTATATGTTAATACATTTGAGTTATTTATACCATGTCATATATATATAAGCTCTGTGTGCGTGTGTTTTGTATGTATCATGACTCATGTGTCATTGTTTGTGATTAATAGCTTGGTCTTTCCCCTCGAATAAGTTGTTGAGCCCTGTTTTATATAAATTTCATCTCCCTTCACGACTTCTTTATCGTTTCTTTTCCTCCATGTTTTTCTTTATCTTCGGTTGTTAAAAGATTTAAATTAAATTAAACAAGTGCTTTCTAAGCCAAGGAGAGGCTTTTCAGACTCTATGAGTTAGGAAAGGCTCATGATTTCACTCAACAAAGTTGGTGTTTTACCACAATTAACGTTTCTTGTCATCTATATCGAGATTTCATCCCATGAATTACTTTCTTTGTCTTTGGCTTCTTCTTTAAAACCATTACATTGAGTATACTTGTCAATTAGCAAAGTACCATTCATATGTAAAAAGTCATTTCCCAATAATCATCCAATTCATACCAATACTGAACACCAAGGTAGTCTGCAATACATATAGGCAAATTTCATTCCTTTTTTATTTATTGAAAATTGTGTGAAATTAATGCCCCTTCTTTGTTGATGCTCCTTTGGACTTTTAACTTGCGGGTTTCCTCACATGTGTGCAAATCATCTACCCACTTTTAAATTTGTCCTTGCATTTTGTTTCTACATCAATTTCACAAAACACGCACAAAATCACAACGTATGTGTATGTTGTGTCAAGTTCTTCATAAATCACAACACATAATATATATACCCATTGGTTTAAGCTCTAATTGATGGATGACCTAAATGTTTTGAAAGTTTCCTAGGATCTAGGTCAAGGATATGTTCAATGTAAAGGAGTTGTAAAATTTTCCAAAGATTTACAATCAACGTACTTTGAATGTTAGGTAGTGAAGGATAAACATGAAGTAAATAATTGATGGGAGGACTAGTCAGAATGTCTAGAAGTTACCCTGATTATGTCATTAAAATTCAACAGAAAATTTCTTATGGGTTTTTGAAAGGGGAGGTTTGGGTTGACGCATTTCTAAAACTTATTAGGTCGATGTTTGTCAAGTCAATTTAATGTTAAGGATTGGTATAATGGATTCATGAGAATGAATGTATATGTAAATAAAAGGGTCATCCAAATGTTCAAGATTGTTAATCATATCCTACATTGTGCATTCAACATCATCTATTGAGAAGGAATTGGAAAACCTATCCAAATCATTGTTTTTTAATGAAATGTTGCATTGAGTAAAAGTGAAAACAGAAAGTGCTCACTTTGGTAACATGATGCATTCTAGAATACAACTAATGCACATGACACCAAGAATAGACATCTATCATTAGTAGAAAAAGGAAACTATAAATATATGCCTTATATTCATTAGTAGGTATCCCGTAAATATGCTTTCTCTCTTTAAACCTATAAATTATATGGATGTGCGTAGTCACAAAGTGAGCCCAAATATATTTACTTCTACTCCTTTATGAAACTAGGTGATTCACTTTTGGATCAAAGTGCATATACATGACATTGAAAAAGATGAACCAACATACTTTTTCGGGTGTGTAAGAGTGAGCACCCTATTTTTAATAACTTGGTCCCTTAAAGCAAGTGACAAATATTTGGGTTATCGGATTTACACATGGTTGGCCACTTTCATATAAGAGAAGACATCAAAAGTGCCCATTATAGTACTCTGGTACTTGGTAATTTTAATAAAGATACTCATCTCATAAGGTAATTATTATCATACGGTAATTAGAAATTAGGCAAAACTTTGTACGGTGTACCAATGCATCCTACATCGATATTATTAGACCTTGGTCAATATTAGCCCAAACACTCAATCAAGCTCCCCTTATACGAGCACATGTTAGTGTTTACAAGACCTTGTCGACATTACCCTTTACACAACCACACAATGGTATTGAATACCAAACCTTGTCAATATTATCTTGATGTGAGCACGCCAGAGTTTGTGTGATGTTTTTTCCTCCATTTTAACGTCGTGCCGAAAAGGAACGGAAGTGTAGTAAACCAAATGGTTAAATTTTAGTATTTACCATAACATCAAAGTGTACATTACATTAATAGATTTGTGTGTGTGTGTGTGTGTGTGGGGTGTGAGTAGGAACGGGAGCTAGTGGCAGCAAAAGAGAAGCTAGGGGAATGCCAAAGGACCATCCTAGCCTTGGGGAAGCAGCTTACTGCACTATCATCCCCTCCCGGGTGCCATTCACCGGGAGGCTCATTCGATACCGCGTCATCCTCGATGGACTCCGCGTCCCTTCTCGCGGCCGCGGCAGGACACCCATACTCTAACCAACACCACCATACCAACACTTACATTAACATGGAGGAACCCAATCCCCCGTCCTCGGCCCGGTACCACCATAACCACCACCACAACATGAACCGCCGGCACGGCCCGCCCCTCACACCCCCCCGCATCAGCTCCGCGAATTGGTCCCACAATGGCAGTGTGCCTCGCGGTGGCAGTGGGGCCTTATATGATGTGGATGAACCGGCCCCGCCTCGGAGCGGGTTCCCGCGCTACACCATGTCAGGACCACAGGGTACCCCACCACCGCCCTTCCTCGATCAACACCACCACGCTTACGAGCAACAAGCCGCGATGCGGATGTCCGGGCAAGTCTACATGGGGCCGTCCCCACAGTTCTACACGAATAGCAACCGGTATAACGGTGCGGGATGGGCCCCACCCGGAGACGGCCCACTAGATGATGTGGAGACCGACGGGCACCAGCTGGCATTGACATTGTACCACAGTCCACATCAGCAGTCCAGTGTAATGTCGCCAGCTAAGTCGCCTGCCCGCTACTACGACCAATTGAACAGCACGGGACGCAACATGGCCATGGACATGGCCTTCCATCCTACCAATACTACTACTACTACTACTACCACCACAACTACTAAAGAGCCATCCCCATCCGGTTCCGGGTTAGGCCGTTTGTTCAAATCTAAGAAAAAACACTAAAATTTAAGCTCTGCTTTCACACTTGTCCGCTTAGCATTTAAAATTCGTTTTTTTATACACATTTTTTTGTATAGACATGTTATAACAAGCTTTTTACATAAACCACTTTGTTCCGCAACATCCAGCTCATTTACACCAAGGATTGTATGGGTGCAACAACTTGATATTCTCGCTCTCCGAGTGCTTGTCACTATCGATCTTCCTTTAGAACCTTTCGCCCGTCGGCACGAAATGCAGATTAATATATGTCGCCTTGCCTTTTGTATATGCCATCCGTATGACACACACATAGGTCTATCATTCTCTTATCTGCTTTTACCGGATTTCGTGGATCTTTAGCAATTTACTCCATTGTAACTTCTTGCAAATATGAGGTTGGATTGATGCAATATTATTAAAAGTAGTGCAATCTACACTTTGTATACATACATTGTGACTTGACATGCCATTGCTCACTTGATGGTTGGTGATACCTTTCCACACATAGTCCACATAGCTTTCGATGAATTTTTTAAAATAAGGTTGGTTTAATTCATTAAGAATATAATGCTACTGAAATTTGTCAAAACATTATGTTACTTCACAGAAAAGTAATCCTTGTTTGCCATAGGCAAAAAGTAATCACAATGTTGATCTAGTACAACCCTCACTTTTTATTTTTACAAGATCGTGTCCCTTTAGAAAGAAATTCTTTCTCCACTACCACGCTTTTGGGATGCTATGAGTCTACGTTTAGATATAGTTTATTCCTATTCTTTTCCTTAGAATCGTTTAAAGCTATGGGGATATTATAAGTAACAACATGTTTCTTCAAGCTATAGAATGTGTTACTAAATCTCCCATAATATGATATATAACCGTACATACTCTATTAAATGTTAATTTCAACAATATTCTTGTAATCTGTTCTACGTTTTAAAAGTAAAGCTTGTACAAATATCGAGTAATAAGAGTCTAAGTGTTGGGTTTGATAGTCTAATCCCCCAAAACATGATGCTAGTACACAATAAACCACTTGATAAGTTCATATGAGATGATCATAGAGACATTTCTAATCATACAATAGAGATGAAAGGAGAAAACTTCGGCACAATTCACAAGCACATGGTTTTTAAGTCGTCCAACAATGGGATCCAATGTTGGACAATTGGGCATTTTATTCATGTATTTACTTATTGAAGTATCATGCACAGTTGAAATAGTTTTCCCAATCCATCTCATGGAGAGTGTGGTAATTATTACAAGAAACCAACTTTAAAGTTCCTCTATGGTACGTTTAAAAGAAATTACCAAATGCTCAACGTAGCCTTTAGTTAAACATTAATCATGCATAGTCTTATGTAAATATCCAATCCTAGGGTCTTTACATGCACACCTACGCACGACACTGTAGAACATTGTACAAAGAAACCTAGTGTCTCTCTCATTGTATCATTTTCGATCACATCCATTGTAGCACAAATTACATATTTCAAGGTATATCCAAAGTTTATAAGTCAACTAAATATAGGAAGTCGAGAGGTGAACTTGATGTAGGTCACATCACTTGCAACCAAACATTGATAAGAAATCCTTAAAGTTAATCTCTTAAGTACTTCAAAGTACACTTGCAATTAAACTTCTATTGCGTCTACATGAGAATATGAAGAAAGAACAAGATGTTTTAGCCATGTATATAATTGATAAAAAGAAGAACACAGAATAAAGTGTGCATGTGGTCGATGATGATAGGAAGGAGAGTTGGTTACCTAATGTTGGAATAGGTGGTATGTCTTACATCGTTAGGCATCTAGATTGACTTTCCAAAGTTCAGCTTTTCATGAAAGTGACCTAAAATGACATTAGGACCTCGTCTAGCACGTGTGTTAACTTACTTGTAGGGAGGTGTGGTAGTAAGTTTATTGGTTGTAAACTCCTCAATGAGAAACCAGGCTCAATTGCTTTAAGGTTGGTGTGAGATTGACATATTTGTTCGATGTCTAAATGTTGTGTCTAATGTTCACCTACCTTTGATGAGGAAGATTTCCAATTGTGATTTGCAAACTTTCATTTGTTGAATCACACCTACCTTTGATGAGGAAGGCTTTTGACCATATAGGTCCACAAGTGCCCAATGACAGAAAGTTGTCGTAGTCGTCATTTAGAGTTTTCATCAGGTGATAGAGTTTGATCTATTGCAGTTATGTTTTTGGATTGGAGGTTCATGTTCCATTCTCAAAGAGTTTGGAACGGAGGACTAACACGATGTAAGTCAAGTTGAAGTTGATGAAGACTAGGAGCTAAAGTCCAAGAAGATCAGCGGTGGGATCCAAGAAGTCGAGGATAAGGCAATGTTTTGTGTAAGATGGGAAATTATGTGTTTGGGAAAGCTCATAATCAAAAATTGAATGCCAATTGATGGGGGTAGACAAGAATAGTAGAGGAAGATATAAGCAAAAGACGAAGAAAAAGGAAGAATATGTAACAAAAGTAAAATAGGCAATAAGAGAATTGAAAGAAGCCGATGAACAAGGATATAGATCATTAAAATTGAAGAGATAATACCAATAGATAATAAATATGCATAGATCTAAGGGTATGCCCATGTCTACATCCATATCGAAAACATTAACACTTGCAAAAAGGCGAGAAATCTAGTGGTTTGTCATTTTTTATACTAGTAGTAGTGGAGAATGAAAGAAAACTGAATGACAAGACATTTTCATTCAAGAGAAATCGTCATTATCTACTTGAAAAGTAAGTGGGTTCTATTTTCATCATGATTCCACCAATATTTCATATAAAGATGCCTTAATTAACTATCGAGAGTAGTTTGAGTTTAAAGGTGCAAGTGCGATAATAGTAAATGAGAAGATGAACGTGGAAGACTTACTTGTAGTTAAACAACATGATCTAATATTTTGGCAACATAATCTAATAATTCTTGACCAAAATTTAGTCACAAGAAGAATATAACGTGCAATCATCTAACGAGCAAGCGGTAAGAGAGCTTCTTAATCAGCGAGGTGAATTAACGCCCGCTGAACATATCCTTGAGTAGTGAGTAAGTGTTTAGAATATATCGATTGGACCCAAAGGTGTAGGCATTTCGTCATTAATCCAAGTAGAACGAAACATTTCAAGAAAAAGAGTGTTTTGTCTTGGGGGAGTACATATGCGAACCCTTGAGCCCGGATAAGTGTCTGAGTTGATGAAAACCCGAATATCAAAATATATATAAGAGATTTGCTGGACAATTCTCAAGAGACCATTAGTTAGGGGGGTTTGCCTACAAATTCTAAGATATAAACTTGTTTCTTGAAAAGTTCTTCGATTTGTAAGCCCTAAAATTTGAAACTCGGAAATAGAAAATAAAGGAACCCTAGTTCTTGATTAGAAGACAGTAAATGGGACACCCCAACTTCTACTAAAGAGACAAAACAATTAAGAGAAGGTAACGTTCGATTGAAAAAGACAAGCGCTTAAAAACCCTAATTTATTACTTCATATAACATATAGAAGACCAAAGTGTCATAACAGCCAACCCTGACCAGAAACCCTATTTTCTCTAATCTTAGGAGGAGAAGTATCGTTTACCCAAGTCAGTATGCACTGTGAAACCATGGCTTAACGGTTCGGTTCGGTTCGAGCCGAAACCGTGCCCATTGCTATATGCACGTTAGACTCAACGAGCTGGTATTGGTCGCCCGTGGTCACAATTCCCATTGTGATTCAATCTTGTGTTCACATTGGAGAATAGTATCAAACTCAAGACGTATCTATATCCAATCACCGCGGTTACACAACATCGATTCAAGAGTGAGTGAAGCTCACTCACACTCGAGAATCATGGATTCGCACACATCGTGATTCACTTGAGCCAATAAGAAACCCACACGTAGTACTTTTGCTTAAAACAAATAATCATGAAATGTGTTGGCATTGATACAATCTCTCGCCAATTATTCTTATAAACCTATCTTAATCATTACAATTAACTTAAGTAGCTCACTAAAACTACAAATTACCTATGATCTTGATACCCAATTGAGAAGCATCTACGTGTACATTGAGATCATAGCTGTACATAGTTTGGGAACTACCAAGTGCATCTTGTCTATTGGTAGAAAGCATTGGCAATAGATCTTCATGTCCTTATCTTTTAAAATACTAGATTTGCTTAGCATGATTTATCAGTTTAGTTTTATAGACCTAGACTAATTTTGGATTATTTTTGTTAAGTTCATTTGGGTAATGACATCTTGAGGTTATTTAGTGATTCAAAATGTTAAGAGATGGATGTGTAACGTGTTTACACATGTTTGTTCTTTTTACTACATCACTTCTCTTTGTTTCTCGTAAGCCTACTTGATTGGTAACTTGAATCTTTTTAAAAGCTTGTGATTCATATTTGCTTTGCATGTTGGATTTCGAGACAACCACTACTGATTATTTAGGTAATGTACACCGATATGAACTGTTGTGATGACAAATGTGGTTATTCAGGTTGTGTACATCTATATAAACAAAATATTGCAATTTGACAAAAGGTTATTCGAGTAGCACACACTTATCCAAAGAATTTAGGTTTCTCTTATTCAAGCACACTTACAATTAATAACAAATCGTATATCTTAATATATTCGTTGTTTTCAAATCAACTCATTTCTTTCAAAAAATAGATAAATATTTTGAATATCCTAACTAATGCAATTTAATTGATCTACCACTACATCACCTTTGTGTCTTGCCTTTCTAGGGTTTCTCATAAGCTCACTCACTCTTGTACATGATACCTAATTTCCCAACTAAAACATTATATCACATACAAACATTGTACCACTCCATGGATGTGTGGCCAGTTTCATCTTAAACACTTTGTTATTTATCATTAAGAAAAGAGAATCACAAACAAACACTCATCATAACAGGACAAGCTTTGTTTAGGGTTAGGGTAATGCAGCACCATAAACTCGTGATTGAAACAATGGACTCTTAGCAAGCATTTGTATGTATATGTCTCTAGAACAAGTTTGTATGCACACATCAACATAGAGTTTAGTGCAACATGGATGAAGAAAAGGACTTCAAAGTTCACACCCACCTTCCATGCTTTATTTATTATCTCACTAACAAAAGCATAATTCTGATAGCCGATTTTCTGATTTCTTGAATTTCAAACTTTCAATGAGATGATCCATACGTTCTAATGTTGGAGTCTAAAACAAAATATTGGTCTTTGGCAGTATACAAGTAGAGGACAAACTCCGAAGACAACATACATGCTAGTCACCAATGGATATAGAGAACCCATATATATAGCCTTCCAATTTCTCTCATACATGAAAATCCAATCATGTATTTCAAATTACCAAACTTGGTTCATTCAAAGATTCGCAACGTCCATGAACTTACCCAAAACTCATAGGATTCATTATAATGGTTAGTAGATGCCCAGAAAAGGCCTTTAAGCAAGACTTGACCAAGTTAATTTTATATGGGTCCAAAACACATGTTTAAATGTCTGAGTGAAGACTAGTAACCAAGACTAATTCAAGGTAGTTTTCAATAATTTATCATTCATCAATTGAATGTCTAATGAGAAATAAATATTCATCTATATTTAATCATAAAGTCATGCCAGGTTAACTTCGTGGGAAAGGCCTGACTTTTGATCTAAGGGTGCTTAGGCATACTTTAGATTTGTTACATTGCTGATTGCAGTTCATAAGGAATATAAATTTTGCGAAAACGTTTTTAAAGTTTCATTGAAAATCAGAGAGACAAATATTGAAACAAACACTTCCGATAAGTCTTATCAACATTCTGATTTCATTGAAAATGCTAAATGTAAAGAGAAGTGTGTTAGAAAATAAACCCTTTCTTCAAGTAACCTTGCAAAGTCAATAGGGGCAACCCTTGTCTCACTGAGACTCTTCAAAAACTCAGAAACATCACCACCAATACCAAGAGACGATGGGGAGGACACCTTCAATCCAATCTAAGGAAGCAAAAAAGATGTAGGAATAGCCACAAAGTAATACAACATACAAATTGATTCACAAACATTTTTAGAAGTATGGAGCCTTATGGACTTTTGTGAAGCCCAACTCTCCATTGTTACAATGGTATATACAGTAACCGAGTTTAAAGTATGAAATATACAAAAACTGGACTTGGGAAGCCAATTTTTCATTGGTACAAGGTATATTTCTTGAGACAGAGGACTTCCTAGCACAATAATGTTAAGCAGTATATAAAAAATGTAAGAGTGTGATCATACACAGTTTACATAATAATTTGTAAGGACTGTTATCATACTTGAGGTATGACAATGTGTTAAGAATGTGATCAAAGGATCACAGAAGCACTATATAACAAAGTGAATTAGACATCTAGTATATAAGGTGTATAGCTATGTGATCCAGTAATTAAACCCAAACACTTATATGTGGGTAGATGACCCAATTAGCTATTGGGTCTCCTTTGTTTTTGTTAAAGAGGATTTGATTCATTGATGAAAAGCATCAACTATCAAATGAAAATACTAAAATTGGTCCCCAAACTTTGCTCATTCATCAGCTCACAAGCAAAATTTGTAACAAGGCACTAGCCTTACCCTTGCCTCTAGAGGACCCTGTCTCAAGCAAAGAATAGAGGGAACTCACACATGATTTCATATTCATAACTTGCTCTACTGCCTGAGGTCCTCCGCACATGCAAAAGTTAAGCAATGCTGCGGCTGCATTCTCTCGTGCTCTTGATGTTCCGGTGTCGAGCAAATCCATGATCACAGAAATGGTGGGGATCCCAGAGACCACTTCCACACTCTCTGGACAAGCCAAAGCTTGAGATAGAACTGCTAACGAATCTTCTACAAGCCCTGATAATCTTTGCATAAGCAAAGAGGTGAGCATATCCATCAATCCACTCGTTCTTATCAGCAAAGATCGATTCTCAGCACATGTAGCAATGTAGAAAAGTGCCTTTAGGGCATCCTTCTTGCCTCGGGCCGATCCATTCAGAAGAAGATCGAGAAGGGCTTCTATCACACCATCGCCCTGCCCTACAAGAGGTCGATGTTCTTCTACAGTCATTAGACTCGTGACAAGGGCAGCCGAATTCTCCCTTGTCTCCATGGTATGTCCTGCCATGAGACTGTGAACGAGAACATCCATCACTGCAGGTTCATTAATAATCACTGTTTTGTTGGGTTCGGAAATGGAGAGGTTTAATAAGGTTGTGATAGAATTTTCCTGTATTTTCGGGTCGGGGGTAGAGGAAACTAACTTGAGCAAGAGGGGAATAGCACCTACTTTTGCGATGGCGGTTCGATTCTCAGGATCAAATTTAGCGAGCAATCGGAGCTCCCTCACGCCTTCTCTCTGCAAATCCGTCGATGTCGACGCGAGCTTGGAGACCAGAGGAAGCACCAAACGGAGCTTCAAATCCATGGGCGAGAAGGAAGGATTAATGGAAGACAAAGGGGCAGAGCAAAACGAAAACCTAAAACACAAATGCTATATAGAAAGGTGCCCTTGAAAAGAGATCAATTACATATGTATAAAACACGAGAAGGGGGTTAGGGGGGGAATAATTCAGAGACGAGCCCTAATATCTGTACGGTTACGAAGAAGGACCCTGCAGAAAACCCTAATTTTCTCTTTTCTTCCTCTTCCAATAGGAAAGGGAGAAAAGGAATGTCAACAATTAATTGGTAGTAATAGCAGCTGACTTAGGCAACTCTGTTTCCTGAATTTGTTTTTGTTCCTTACAAAATATATACCCTAAATAGCATGCTTTCACACTTGGATTGGATCAGGATGGTTTTGTCCGAACAAAACTAATACATACCCTAAACATGCTTTCAAACTTGGATTGGATGGTTTTGTCTGAAGAAGGTGGGGGGGCCTTCTCGCACTGGTTTTCAAGGGTCGGCCGTGGGCTACCCTAAAGGTTGGCACATGCTTTCTTTCACACCTCGGATTTGATACTTTTGTCCGAAGATTGACACTGGTGCATTCTCCCGTCTTTGTTCATTCCCATCACCTAGTTGGCTACCGAGAACTTTCTCGCACTAGTTTTCCAGGGTGGCCTTCAGATGGTCATAGGTTATAACCTCATACGGCAAATATATCTCCTCGTGGTCGTCACTTTCCTTATCCTCAACCATCTCTAGTTTCTTTTAGTCCTTAATCTTGCTTGGTGCTTACTATATCAACACTTCATTCGTTCTGACTACACTTTCTTTTAGATCACTTATTTGTGTAGTATTATGGTTTACCACGTCTATAATTTGTGCCATCAAAGCCACTTGTGACGAATTCCAATTTTGAAAGATAACTTACCATGATTGTATTTTGTGCATGGCTAGTGGAAGATAACATTTGGAGATCCTAGGGTTGCATCATCCAATGAGTGAACTTCCCATTAATGGTGATATCATGACAAGTAAAAATAAGGTGGGATGGTCGATGTGGAGGTAGTGAGAGAATTTGTCTACGTTATATAGGCAATTTCAAAGGGTTCTCATTTGGTGGTCGAGTATTGGTCGGCATTGGAAAACATCCAAGATACTAAGGGTAACATTTGGGGTCATACAATATCATCAACATATTTTTTATATTAATTCGTAATGAATCATAAGAGTGAGTGGGAGGCTTACAATGACCAAGGCGATATTGTCGTTGATGGTACACTTGTTATGCTAAAAGTCAAGGATATCACCCCAAAACTCCTCATCCTAAGCCCTTTTTGCCCTATGTAAAGGTTCGGTACAAACTTATGTAGTTTTGATCCACTTTCCCCTAACTTATTGCGCTGTATGGGAATTATAAACAATATATTTATTTATCTAGACTACCTCCTTGGTATTGACATGGTTTAGGAAGAATTGTAAAACGTATGTTGAATTGTAGTTTCAAAAAGCGTGGCGTTGCTCTAGGGCATAGTATGAACCATAAGTGCATTTGCTTTCGAGAATGTTTCAATCATTCAAGTATGGTAAATACCATACTTCTGTATTCATTATTTATTATAAGGTAAAAAGTGTAAAAGAAAACATAAGAATGCTTTGATAACATTCACATTCGTATGAAAAAAGAATGTTTGCCAATGCATTCAAGTATATTACGTACTATGGTAAATACCACACTTTTGTACTTATTATTTATTATAAGGTAAGAAAGATAAGGTAAAACGTGTACAAAAAAGGAATGTTTGCCTATGCATTCCAGACTCCAGTATTTTACTTACTATGCTCTAGGATGCTTGAAAGGAAACCTGCGAGAAATTCATTTTCCCTCATTTGAGGAGCTTCACAATTATTTGTTCATAATTTTGCAAGAAGTTGGATTAAAATGCTCTTTCATCGCAACACTCAGGAGACGATTGTTTGGATATTGTGTTTTTCCCATAATCATCTTTCCATGGATATTGCGTTTGGATAGATAGCAATGAGTTGGGGCTATAGATAGCAATGGGCAAGTTCATCGTAGAGTTAAGTTGTCTAGATAGCATCAACACTCTTCATGATCATGTTTTTTGGAAGGTTGGTGATCCACTAATCTTTTTCGTACTCATGGCATTCGTTCTACAATTGGTAACGATAATTGCAACTAAAGCTTTGGTAGATGTCACAATAGTTACATCAATCACAACTTAATCGTACACTTGATACACATAACTTAGTTATTAATTACTCATAGAACAATTCATCCCTAGTAGCCCCTCAACCAATTGTTAAATTAGAGTACATGGGTAGGAGTCATCAAAGATTAGATAACATAAAAACACTTCGAACATTTTCAAATGCCTTCAAAGTTGCTCCCACCCCATCCTTCAATCCTAGAAATTGTATTATTATAATCAAAGAATCAAAGGATTCTTTCTTGAATACCTAGCGTTTGATTTCTCCTCCATTACATGTGTTCTCAAATGCATAGTAATGTTTTTTCTCACTTCGAAGTGGTGAGTAAAACATTCTTTTTGTTTTATGTCAATATCAAGGTATTTAAAGTCGTAATTAGAGGGATATATGAATTAGGGGATCACGGGATAGTGGTTACCGTATTTCTTATGGCATCACCCTAGTGATTCTTGGCATAGAATGTAATAAAGATTAGTGTTGTGTATATATTATATAGGTGTTAGAAAGAGTATGTGTTTGAGGGCATTTCCATGAGGTCTCATGATTAAGGAGCTTCATTGGATCCATAATATAATTGCAAGAGAGGGAATAAATTTTTAAAGGTATGAGTAAAACCAACTTGCTTAGCCACTCTTGTGGATAGAAATTTGGTGTTGATGAAAAGAGTTGATCCATAGCATATCCTTGTCAATACACCTAAAGATGCAATAGATACATATATGCAAATATATGCAATATTTTCTTACAAACATTCAAAACATACATGTATACATGTCGAGAAAAGGAAGATATTTGTTAATCATATGAGTACTTTTTATACATTGAATGTCTTCATATTGTTTACAAAGTCTTGAAGGAATTTAAGAAAATTGAAGAATTGAAATAATTGTGTATTTATGCCTAAACGCACATATAGGCATGTGCTCAAATAGAGCATCAATACAGTTCTCGAAACAACATACAGTAAGTTAAAATGATGTTAGACACATATGAAAGAAATTTATTGGGAGTCAACTAAAATGTTGACATGAAAAATGCTTCAAACGGTAAGCAATGATGGTAATGTGGTAGTGTGGGTTCCTAAAACTTGAGCTCTTGTGTCTGGAAATGTCTCATAACCAAGCAAAGTTTTAACATCACCGTTTGAAGAAATTGTTATCGGATACGGCAAGAGATGTCCAGGCATATCAACAATGGTTTTTTGAGTGTAAAGATTCCAAAATGATTGAGATAGGGATTGAACCTTGTTAACACATTCAATTCGCTCCGGAAATTTAAAGTCCTCATGTAACTCTCCGAGATGTTCATACCAAAGTGAAAGACGAAACCCATGAACTTGTCCTTCTGGTCTCTTGCTCTCTTCCTCATTCATCAAGTGGTGTGGTTGGAATGCACCGATTGCAATCTCTGAATCACGAGCACCATCCATCGAACGTTGGTTACAATTGGCGGAACCAACAATGATGTATTCATCATCAACTGAAAGCATACAGAAGTTCAATTTGTTATGTATGTTATTGAAATCAATGCATAACTAGATTTTGTAGGCTTTATTATGTCATGTTGAACAAGAACATCATATGACCTTTAAAAGAACCATTCGTCTAGTTTAATTTGGTTAGAAATTTTGAAATGCCAGTGAAATGAGCACATCATTTCTGTATTATTCATGGGAAATCTAATAAGGAAAATACATTCAGAAATTAATAGTACCATAGTCACTATAGCATTTGGAAGAGAAATTGAGAGAAATAATAATTGGCTTATTCAACTAATAAAAAAGAAACTTCATCTATGGTTTCCAATGGTTGATAGGTATTATCATTGGCATTCATGAGTTAATTGATTTACCTAGAGAGTCTCTACATTCTTGTCTTATTTCACAAAGAGGAAGTTACGAAGGCTATATTCTAAGAATGTTTCAAGGTAATTTAGAGGATTCGGTAACCTCACACTATGCTATAAATATTATTATATGGCTCCACCTCACATGGAAGTTTGCTACCAATAATTAGATCAAACTCGCATTGGTAAAAGTGTTCCATATGGACAAGCACGTCTAAAGTATGGAGCAACTTCAAAAGTTTCAATAATGTTACGTTTAAGATCATAAGAAGGAAAGGAAGGTCAAAGTAAAATTACCGATCATAGTTTTTGCATGGACATAGATCATGAAACGTCGATGCAATTGGGCGAGGCCATAATGTGAAGATGGTTTGGGAGGGTGAGAGGGAGTATAGTCATGTGGTTGAGGGACCTCTCGATTTCCTAAGCAAAAGAAGTTAAGAAAGTCTGTTGGTTTAGCGAGGCCTACCAAGCCATTATCTTTGATGGCTTTCGCAATGCGTTTGTACATCATTTGCATGGTGCAATGTTGCCAATGAAGGATGCTTTGGACACTAGAGCTTTCTGGGACACCTTCCGGCCACATCGGGATGACCACATACACAGTAAATCTCTCTCCTGCTTCAATCTTACTAATAATCTTGAGTGTGAGCTCCATGGGAATCAATTGTTGAGCTCCAGAGTTTTGTTGGGATTCCCAACATGTGGCACCACCAACAAAGTATTGATTCTCCATGTAGATGAAGTGCTTTGCTCGACGTATTGCGCAAATGTATGCATCTTGTATGCTTCGATCTATAGTGTGTTCCTTTCCTACCACTAGTCCCATACCTTCTGCCATCTTCGAATCTTCAGGGAAACCTACCACTGCCCCTGCATCAATCGATCTAAACACTTGTCCATCCCATGCTTCTTCATCATCCTCGGAGATAACATCGACACTCATGGGAAGGATGTCTTTCACCTCTTCGATCCTCACTAGTGATGCCGCCGGTCCTCGCAACGTCATTCTACCCCTTTGCCGCCCTTGCCGCTTCCATCTATCCTCAAAGTTCTTGAGAATGTCCCAAGCACATGGCCCTTCTACCCTTGCGTGCACATCATGCCATGGTTCCCTAGGCCCTCCCATGCCAAGGTTTGCATCCTCAAAATTCGTTTGATGGAAATCATTTGCATGCACACCGCCCGCCCCCAATGTTCGAAATAAGGAATGGTGCGGTGTGTCGTACCGTCCATCGCAAAGATCAATTCCCCCCACAAACGCAACCAGTCTCCTCTTGGTGTCATCATCTCCAATGGCCACATCTGTTACGACTGTCTTTTGATGGTGTGTGAACATGAGCTCAGTTTTGATCTTTTGCACCTGACTTGATCCATCATCCGGATTCCGTGGGCACAACACGCATTGTACCTTGGTTCCCTCGAAAAACGCTTCCGTGTTCTCGTCGTGGGTGTGCATAACTCCATTGGTCTTGAGGGCACCTTTGAGCACACTAACGGAAGTGGTGTCGTCCCAAACCAGCAGCAAAACCCGAACCCCTTCCTCGCTCTTGCGCTTCAAGAGTTCCCCCAACGTCACGCCCATCGCGTCGGGGATTGTCCGGCCGTCTCGTACGAGGGTGATGCTAGTGAAAACCGACCATCCGGCGATGTAGATGAGGTGCTTGGCACCAGAGATGGCGGTGTATACGTCCTCCCAGCATCGGGCGGGACGGTAGGGGCGCCCACCCCGGAGGGAGATGGGCGGGGAGAAGTCATGGGGGACATGGGCGTCTTGGTAGAGGTGTATTAAGTTGGCTTTCTTGTGCTTGAAGAAGCTACGGGGGACCAATGGAAGTGTGGGGTGTACCCCACGGCACCAAGGGACTAAGGGGTCCTCGTGGGCCGGGATAAACTTGAGCTTCAAAGATATTCTTCCCCTCACTTTGGAAGGGTTGTTGCAGCTCCGAAGGTCGTAGCAGCCGTCCAGCTGGCGCCCCGTCAGCAGCTCCGACGCGTCCACGTGGCAGAACCCGAGGCACTTGGTCAAGCCCGAGTCGTCGTTGACCCTGACTGTCAGCCCGCCGCCCTGCTGCCCCGGGTCCACCTCGTGCGCGCAGAAGATGCGGAAGGTCTCCTGCCACGTCGGATGGACAGGCTGGCGCTTGACCACGCGGGTCCTTGCCAGCGTGGCGTGCTCCCCGAAGCTGAGCGACACGTACAGATGACTCAGCCCGCCATGGCCGATGCAGTCCGCCAGGCCGCAGAGGCCACCCTTCATTTACACACAGCAAAAAATGAACATGAAAATGAATGAGAAGAGTTAGAATCAGCGAGAAAATTAAGAATCCATCTAGTAGTGATCCTCATTCCTTGCTTTTCATCGTTCATTGGGATGGTCTTCTGTCGATGCATCTGACATTGTATTCTTCAAATTCAATATATTCATTTGTAGTAGTTTCACAAGTCATCTAATGCTAATTTTAAATTTTAAGTCATGCTTACTCATTATCGTTGATGAGTTAATCAAAGAGTAGATTCAGTGAATCTGCAGTTGTATAATGAATTTATGAATGGAAAATCAGAGGCTTAAATATGGTCCAATTAGTAATTGATAAACAAATTTTACAGAAACAATATGATGATGATTACAGTATGAGTGGTTTATTAAGGGTACCAAAGAGAGGAGGCAATCGCAAAATCGCCGATGCTCACGGACAATGTCTTTCGCCTCGCCGATTGTGGCAATGAGGATGCCATGGAACAGATACATATGATCTAATAGTTAGGAGGATTAAGGATGTACTAATCAGTTACTTAATTGCTGGTTGATACTTTGGCTTGTGGATTTTTAGGATATATTAGAAGATTTGAATTTTATGGTAGTTTGAATTGTCTAGATTTTTGTGAGTAATGATACTAGATGGATTGCTCTCAAATATATGTAGTTTATGAGTTTATGTGTAGCCAAAAGTTCTAAACAATCTTATTTGTGTGGGTGTGTTACGGTCGTTGAAAGTGTCATTGGTTTGCTATGTTTTCATTGGAAACTAAAGGGTAAATGATTGATTTGCTTTAAGACGTGAAGGAAAAGCTTTATCCTTTTTGGACTCTCTTTAGGTGTGGGTCCTCATCAACATTGACAACTATACACTTAGACCCCCACCCCACCCTAATGATTCCCCCCAACTCCCCATTATGTATGTTACATCCCATGGTATCAGCATTGCCCCATCAAGTGCATTACCTAGTGGTCCTATCAAGAGAACCATCTCCAAAGACCAGGCCAATATCTCTTTTCAAATATGTCAACGCTAGAGATCAAGCAACGTTATGATACCAGAGTAGATATTTATTTACTAGAGAGCAACAATTACCTCGATGAGGATGAGATAGAATGGTGACCTCAAAGTTCACAAGAGAACCGATTGCATGAAGTGTTATCATGTTTAGAAGTCAAATTTGGACATCGTACCTCGACTTTTCAAAGATGATACTCGATAGGAGACTTTGACAATGGGATGCATTTTATTGGAATTGATTGGGAATACCCTAAATGCTTTAGAAGGCCTAAGATTGAGTACCTAAAGGTTTTTTTGCAAAGGACATTATAGGCAGGAAATGTTAGGGTTGGACGTAGGAAAACTTATCAAACGTTTGTAATCTTCAATGTCAATGAATTAGGATTGGCCATTTTCACATTTGAGGCTTCTTATTAGACCAACATATATATATTAATCTTGCTCGACAACTCATGAGAAAAATCGGTAACTTGTGAGAATATATTGAATTAGGTTTAGGTCATTTTTTTAGCAGGAAAGATGAAGCATCAATTAGGGAATAATCCATGAGGAGTAATTTTTCATCTTAGAAAGAAGAAGAAATCAGAGACATGCCTAACTTTACATTTTCTTTTTGTATAGTGTAAAGGAAATTTTTGCGTGGAGATACATATGCTTTCTGTGTACGTCCACTGCGCATGACAACTTGGGCCATTGATTTCAACATGTAAGCATGCATTTATGGGTTTAACATAAATGTGGGTTTTCCAAACTGTTATGAGAACATTACAACATTTCTTCTAAGTTCTATCCATTTTTCAAGATTTAAGTGTCACCTACGCTTGACTATTTTGGTTCAGCAAAAATGTGAGCTAACGTACAAGGCAACCCATAAAAACATATTGTCATTCTGTCCTAAGAAAAATCTTATTCTACAAACTCCATTATTATTCTTCCATAAAAACAAATATGACCATCATTTACTGTGGACAACTACTTATAATCATTGGCCTTAATTGAGGTGGACAATTAGTTTCTTTCTATTTAATCAACAATATATATATAATAATCGTGTTCTTTAGTTTAGGTTAATTTCGTAATGTTTCAATTCCTTGATACGTACTCCATTTGTAGACATTTTGCCTAATTACATTTTTGGTTAGGAGAAAGCGAGACAATAGGTAATCCTTGTATAGCGCAATACACCAAACCCAATATCAACTTGTTACATCATTCTTATCAAGAACATTTCACCGAAAAAAACAACGTGAATTCCTTTATAATAAGTTATATTCTTTGACTTGTTCTAAAGTTTTATGCTTCTTTAGTTGTATCCAATACTTGACAAACATTTTATGCCTTTGCGGATGACTAGTGAGAATTTTGATTAAAAAAAATATGTGTTGTGTAGCACTAGTCATCTATCGACTTTTATCCACGGATTGAAACACTTCTTATGCCATTATTGCCATTCGGGTGTTCTATTGTTGAAAGGTCCTTGCATTGGAACAAGCCTATTGCCGAAGAATGTGTACATTAGCTCATATGTTACTCGTGAAATGTAGTAATGGGTGTATTCTTGTTTCATTTGTTTGTCAATATATGTTAAGAGATGGATTGGGCCAAAACAAAATAAGACAAAAAGGCGATGTTAGAATTTACTCTTTGCAAAAAGCTAATGCCCAAGGAAAGTAAATATATGTTAAGTTCGCAACACCACAATTTTCTTGTGTGTTTGGGAAGTTTTGGCTATTGGAATTTAGTAGCAATCAAGGTCGTAAAACTGCATTTTTATTCTTGGTTTTTTTTTTAAAATTTATCCAATGACTTACAAACATGTTTAGATTCTCATGTCATTGTGTCGACTCATATGTCCATGTACAATCTATACTCTTTCGGATACAAGTATACAAACAAGTGAAACCCTACCTTCCACCACTATAGCATTTCACATACATCCATATAAGATGATGTAATATCTTCCAAAAATGGAAGTATATCAAAACAAATGGTAAAGAATAAATAAGGGGTCTTAGACAAAATGAAGGGGGCTAATGTCACGAGGGTATACACTCAAATAAATAGTTTATGTATGTGCTAACCTTTAATCGCATTTAATTCTATGTGTATGTTGTAACATATCAATATATGAAAAAAAAATCATAAGTTAATGTTTTTTCTTAACTTGATATGAAAGTTTTATAAATGTTAAAAATACTTTGGTTAGTATTTTTTAAATGTTATGTTTCCATTATGAAATGAAATTGTGATGATTACATGAACACGTAGATCCTCAACATGACAAGAAAGTGAGTTGCATGAAAAAAGTACCCTTTGACGTACTCTACATGTACTACTTAATACAGCTTTGAAAGTGGGAACTTTGAACTCGTGACAACCACTTACGGTTGCTCTAATGGAGGAACTTATCTTTGTGAAATTGAAAATGAATAAGATTGCTTATCTCAATGCATCACGTACACTCTATATTTCCTAGCCATTTCTCATTGAGTATGTTTTACTTGTTCAAATGTAATGTATGTATTGTGTACGTAAGCAATGAGTACTAAATAGCTCAAACATTCAACTTGCAACTATCACAACTACTTAAACCTTTTAAGCATGATTTATAAGTTCAAATGTATTGTGTGCTTGTGCTATTCGTCAACAAGCCAACAACTTCATGTTGCGACAATCACAAAGTTGTCTTATCCCTCCTATGACTTGTTTATGCACATGCATGGTAGGTCCCATGGTTTATTGTAACGAGAATTGTCTACATTAGAGCATCTTTTCATATTATAATTGTAAACGAATCATTTACAATATTGAAATATTGTGACCTAAGATGAAAATCACGTGGTCATGTTTTATGGCTATTGATATCAACACATTCTTTTTGTGCTTACTACTCACATATTGTTCATGTGCTTCCTTATTGATTTTGCGAAGTGTTAGCTAGATACCTCAATTAAAAGACTTGGTCTCACAATACAAATGTTAATATAAAGAAACAAGTAGAAAAAGCCTCCAAAAAATCTTTGGAAGTGCTAAGAAAACAAGCCTCATATGTTTTCTTTTTCCCCAAAAAACTCCCTCCATTACTTATATACAAATCCCTGTAGGGACGTGATAGTTCCATCTTATATGCCCACTCATTCAAGAAAGGGAGAAGACAACCATTGTTGGATGAAGGGTAATCGTTGTCTTATAACTCCATCGGATCCGCCTATGAGGCCATCGTATTGGCTCTTTAGAGTGGTTACAACTTCACTCTAGATCTCTTGCATTAACATTACTTTATGCACGGTTTGGTGGGAGAAGACCCGTTTACATTGTTGTTTCCATATAATCCAAAGAGTTATTGAGCTGACCAATTCCATCGCAACTTGAGCTTTGGCATTAATAGGAGTTGAGTGAATATTGTCAATGTTGGGAAAAAAATCTCTTATGCTTTTATCCTCAAAGTCAACCCCCTCATGATGTTCATACTTGTCAACTAGGGTCTACCATGATAACCAACAGACATTCTCCAACTTGATTGTGTGTTAGTAATTACACCTAGCATAATTGCAACAGGCGGCCAACCCCCCCCCCCCCAATGTTCAATGAGTCTCTAGGCAGTCCCACAAAGCGTGTTGGATTCACTCTATTGCATTTGGGAACACTACACAATTAGGAGAGCTAAGGTTCCCTCATTGCCACGCTCCAAGTAGTAATGACTTATGTATTAATAACCATTGGAACGTGGTAAATCACCTAGCGTGCTATTGTTTCTTCTTCTTCCTCTTTTCCAAAAAAAAACTCCTTCCATTAATTATAAAGCATGCTATTGTTTCAAGATTTTTTGCAAAAACTTAGTGATAATTTTATGGGGAACATGATAAATTTGTAGTAGCCAGCTCTCAAGCGGTTTGAGCGACTAGAATGTGGCGACCCAATCTACTCATGAATTGAAAGAAAGGGATGACTTTGTTTCCTTGACCCGCATAAGGATCATGCATGTCCATTGAGGTTATAAAAAGGAGAAATGTGTAAATATTTTAATGTATATAAGTATAAGAAATAAAACTATCTTTTACACTTCTTTCCCTTATATTTAAGCTTGAGCTTTAATATTTTTTTCTTATAAATAGTAAGTACAAATTACAAAAGTCGAATTACAATAATAGATGGACGATGATTTCCTATCAACTCACCACAAAAACAATGAGGATTATCATGGCATTCCTCATCTCTATCTAGATACATCCATGGTTATGGGGCTAATATAGTCCCAAGTGAGTAAGGCCAATACAAATGACAAACATGATGCCTTGCCAGCCTACAAGTCCCTAATTGCTTCTTGCGTTCTTCTTATTCCTTTATACCCTTGGACCTTTCCACATTGCAACAATTTCTATTATTCATTTGTTTCTTTCTTTATTCTTTTGTATGTTTCATTAGCATTGTCACGGTTTAATCCCAAACACGATGATGAATAGGAAAATAAGAAAACAATGAAAAGGCAAGATTTTGAATTCATAAGAAGCAAGGATTGCAAGAGAGCATTCAAACTGACGTTGAACCGGAATGGTTCAAGAATGATTGCAGCTTCTATTTACAAGTTACATAGTGTGGTTTGAGTCATACACGTTTACCTCCTGTGATCACCACTTGGCATTCATGCAAGCACTTGACTTACAATTATGCCATAGTTTGTGTGAGGTGCTAAGACAATCTCTCATAATATTATCTCAATGCACATGTATTATCCATGTTTATAAGACGGAGAAATAAATGTATCTAAAATATGGCACTAAGTGTTTCTAGTGGTTCAAATCTCTATGATAATCATAACCCTTAAGGGTGTTTATCACACTATCCTTATAAGATGATAGAGTTAAATGTATATTAATATATATGATATATCATATGGTGCCCTAGTGGTTAAGGCTAAAGAATTTATTTTAGTGGTTCGAATTTCTATGATGATCATGACCCTTAAGCGTGTTTATGTCACTATCCTCTCAAATGACAACGTTTTCCACTCTCACCTACAAGTTGAAGGGTATTTAGTGCTCTCCTGTAATATGTTCTTGGTGATAGAAAACCTGGTCTCCTCATTTTCTTATTCTTTGATTCGTCATTGCTTTGGGGCTTCGACCATAACAATTTAAATCAGAATTGCTCAACTATGGCAGAGCTCCTAATTAGATAGCACACTTCAAGTAATGCATGCTAACACACATGATCATCACTTGGTATTCAGACAACCATATTAGTGCTAAGATGACAATATCACATATTATTATTAACACAAACAAATATTTTGTATCCTAACATATCTTGGAAGCTACAGAGAGACAGTTTACTTTAGGTAGGTCATGAATTAAAGATAGTGACCTTGTTCATTTTATGCTAATGACAGTTCCCTCATAATTTACAACCAACATCTAGGTGTGTACAAAAATGGTTAACACAACATAACACAAGCTATCTCAAGCTCTCGCTTTGGCATGGTTTAAATACAAATGCTAAAATTCAATGAGTGCATTGCCTTCATACAAAATATAAGAGCCATGTCCGATCTGGTATTCAGAATGTCAATACCAAAATATTAAGAGGTCATAAATTTTTCCTATTTTTCAACGATAAAGTAATTTTCATTTATAGATATCATGTTACGGTAGCATGTTCTAGGACACACAAACATGCATTTCGGATTTATTGAATGCTAACTAAATCTACCAATGTACAAATATAGCCATTTACAAAGAAATTGAAGGAAGTTTTAGCTAGTTTTCAAAACCATAGATCAATCGTAGAGAAACATGCAAAATGGGATACAGACAATGTCCACACTCCCTGTCAGAGAGATCTGGACAAGACTCTTGTTTAGTGGATGATTCTATAATGCATGAAAGGTGACATGAAAAAGAGCTACATTAGTGCTAGTCTCAGAACTACTACGATGATAAAGTACTTGCATCAACAACATTAATGGTGATGTAAATGAGGAATCCCATACAAACACAAAGATTATCTACAAAAAAGTCTTTTTTATGGACAATGTATATCAAAAACTATGTAGCTACTTGAAACATTCATACTTCAGAGATAGGTGCTTGCAAATCTCATCGCACAACACTTTCCAATCTTCACCATGCGCCACATTATTGTCTGGATGGTAATGAAGGATCGCCTTCTTTAAGCTTTGTTTCACATTCTCTTTAGTATCAAGCTTAGGTATAATATTCCTCTTCAACTCTGGATGTGGATACTCCTCATACACAAACTTCAGGAAAGATTCTGCACTCTTGTTAGCTGCTTCTTCAGAAAGTTTGTTGATTTTGGTCTTCAATCTTTTCACTATAGGTTTTCTACTCTTGGCATATTTGACTTTCTCCTCTTGCACCTTCTTCACTTGATGCTCTTGCACCTTCTTCAGTGAGTATTTGTACCAATCTGATTGCTCAATCCGGGGTGACATGACCGTGAGAGCGAGCCTCACGTATTGAAAGTGGTACTTGTGCGCAGTAATTGCCATCTTATGAACATCTCCATATACCTTTCCGATCCTATGCATGGCGATTGCCTCCGTCTCCATGTCCTTTTCACGTGTGGCAATTGAAGCTTGCCTATAATAATCCAATGAATCTTTCACACTATCCATGTTAAGATCCTCTTCATCCATTAAAGCTTTGGATAGAGCTTTGTCACCCAATGCAGGGTTTCGGAGGCCTTCACATATGCAATGGTGAATAGAGACGGAGTTCTCAAGCATGTGAACCTCTTCAACTAAGCTCTTGTATTCTTCTGTTGCGGCTAGATGCTGTAGATAAGAAATGGCCTTCCGTAAGGGCACATTGCAACCATGGAGCAACCACGCACACGCAGCATAGTCAATGTTGCTTTTATCTGGCAGTTGCTTGGTTAGAGCCTCGTTGAAAAGCGCCTCTGAGAAGTTCTTGAATGCTGGGGTTTTTAGGAAGCTTCAATTTGACGAAGATGCCCGTGATTGTTTTGAGGTATGGCACATGTAGGATGGTCAGAGAAAGCATCGCAAAGGTATTGGAGAAGGGGACTGTGAGGAAATCGAAGAAGGAGAGATGTGTCAGAGATCCATTTGATGAAATCGGTGAACGAAAGGATGAGCTTATCTATCCATGCCTTCGGCTTGCATGGATGATTCGCATCCAACTCATTCATATCAAAGCGGAGCGCAGCAACAAAGTTTCGCACGGTCTCAGACACATGTAGTTTCATGGTGAGCATGGCTTGATGTGGATCTCGAAGATCTTCTTCTCTTTGGACAGGAATCAATGTGTGCTCAACGTGAGCTCGGCAAAACAGATAGCCAAGAGAAGCAAGGTTCTTGGCACAAGAAACTTTTTCATCTGAAGAAGTGCTAGCAGCCATGGCTTTGTGGTAAAGGTCATTCGCGCGATCTAGTTTGGCTTTCCTGAGGACAGGGCCGAATGAACTAGACATGGAAGCATCTACGAGTTGCATGTAGATCTTGTTCCCTTCTTTACGAATCTTCTCGCTGGGGGTAGGGACAGGTATGCTGGCGGATTCCATGGCGATCAGAGAATCTCCCTCGCGATTGAGAGTAATGACTGGCTCAGTAGCACGTATTCAAGTTGCAGGCGAGTTAAGTAAAAGTTAAGGGGTGGAAGAAGAAGAAGAAGAGGGAGGGAGGGAAGACGACGACGACGACGAAGGCGAGAGAGAGAGAGAGAATGAAACCAAATTTCTGTGTATTTATTTTTCTAGCCTTTATGATTTGCTCTGTTCTCGAGATATGCGAAATAATAATGGAGACGAGAAAAATCAAGAGATATATAGGAAATAAAATCAAGCGAGGAAATATTAAACTTGTTATCAACTCATGCATGAAATGAGTCATGCTATATGTATCTTACAGTTACTCTTAAGCTTTAGTTAACAAGACTTCATGATGTAAATAGTATGCATGCATCCGATCGTTTGGTGGGTCATAAACTCACGTATTTTGAATCAGTTTGACAATATAGAGAATAGCATAGCCTATGAGCTCTATCTTAAGGTTATATTGATATGCTATTAGTGATCTGAATTAATATTTAATCGCTCTTTTGATCTTGCTTAATAGTCTATAATCAACAAAACTAACCTTTATATACATATTTGTTTCTCTGCCCATTATGCTTTGCTCAGTTCAAATGTGGAACAACCTCGAATTGGCAACGGTTCGGTTTCGGCTTAACCAGTTTGTCCCAGTCCAAACCAAACCTATTAAGTCTTCACAAGTTTGGGAGTTCTCGAACTTAAACCAAACCGGTTTAGCCCAAAACGGTCTGGTTCGGCTTCAGTCATCCCAAACTGAGCCCAAATCAGTTAAGGATGTTGAAGCCTGAACTTAGCCGAACTGACTGCCAAACAGTTTAGAACAATTAAACGGTTCGTTTTAAACTTGAGTTGAGCCAATGTTGACTCCTAGCCTTACCCCACGACCCAACATTATGGAATCAAAGAAACATTGTTTACGAAGAAAAATCAAACAAACATCACAACATGAATACTCCATTGGGATGTCGTAAAAAAAAGAAATAGGGATTCCATATATTGTTCATCCATAATATTCAATGGTGGTAATTTATTTCATCGTGAAGTATCATGATGAAGTTTTAATGATTTCCCTCACAAACCGTTTCCCATCTACTCTTTGTTATACAAGCTTGCCTCCTCATCAAAACATGCTTTATGTTGCCTAAATGTGTAAAACAGAGAAATGTGGCGAGGTTATCTATGTGATGTTTAATCCATAAACCACATACAAACATACACATCACTTTTCTTCATTGGTTATTACTTTGTGGCACACTCCTCACCCTTGATTGTTGTAAGTAGGAAGCTTAGCCTCACCAATAGAGTCTTGAGAATGCCTCAAGATGTCACGAGAAGGGGATATCTAACCACCTAAGGCTCCCTAGCTACCACACGATCTCTGGTGTCATAGGTCCCTGTGGGTTTATTGCAAATCCTAGGATAAATTGTTTCCCAATCATCTCATGCGTAACACATTACCATTAGCTATAAAGTTGGTCCATAAGGTTATGCCTATAAGTTATAACAACCATTTAACCACAAATTGCACCCATATACTTGTATTCTCAAAAATGAAACTTATGTGTACTACCCCTAATCTATTCTCTCATGTCCTTTGGTTGGGACACTAATATATTATTTTCCTTAATCTATCTTTTATTCTTGTACTCATCATTAATTTGATCCGCAATAGTGGCGATCTAAATCAGTCTTCTCACAGTGATCTATTTTACCTCTTTGTTGCTCTTGGGGAAAAGAGTATGCATATCAAGTATAATAAATGTGCATGAGTATGTGTAGATGTGTCTTTTATACGCGAGAGACAAATCTAAACAAGGGAATTCCATGAATAATAATCACACAAAGTTGGGAAGTCCTTTGTTTGGGGCACTAATATATTATTCTCCTTAATCTATCTTTTATTCTTTCACTCACCATTAATTTGATCCGCAATAGTGGTGATCTAAATCAGTCTTCTCACATTGATCTTTTCTACCTCTCTCTGTTGCTCTTGGGGAAGGAGTATGCATATTTAAGTATAATAAATGTGCATGAGTATATGTAAACATGTCTTTTATACGGGAGAGACAAATGTAAACAAGGGAGTTCCATGCAGAATAATCAAACAAAGTTGAGAACAAGGATCATGCGCATCAAGTGTATTTCTATATGTTGTGTACATGTAAAATCATGGTATTTTAAGTGATAGTCATACATTGAGTACAGATTTTGCATTTTATTCATGAGAAGTTACTTGATGAGTAAAAATTGCACAGATTGCACATGTGCAATCTGTGCATTTCAAAGGGTACTTTAGAGTTATATATACCCATGGCATATATACAACGTACATCAATGAGGGTATAGTCTAGACAATTAAAAACCAGAATAAGAAACTTGATTGAAACATGCTGTTCTTTAGCTATATTGATATCTAGCTATTGTTCATCATATGGGTGTGAAAATTTCTCAACATATTGGCAAAGACATATGTTGACACTGCTTGAAAACAAATTTTTCTTCGAATAGATGGTAGATACATTACACATACTCCCTCTTCTAATTCATGAGGAATTATAACACACCAATGAGTTGAACGAAGACTAGAAAACACGGCAACTGGTTATTGAATAATGTGATAGATAGGTAGTCGGGATGTGAGTTTCAGACAACATTGTATCATCAAATCACATGAGGAATTGAAGCAACCTAATGCTGGAGTGCTTGTAGGATGTAATTTAAACAAGGGTTTAAATTAAATAATGCCATAACTTGTAGGATGTAATTTAAACCCTTTGAAACGGGCGGGCGGTCATGGCAGTGTGTGAAAACGTGAAGGAAAGAGACGGCCGGGGAGGGACGGACACCGAGAAGAAACGGAAACCGTGATCGTGAAGATTGGAGAGAGCCAAAAAGAGAGAGAGGTCGTGAGATTGCTGTCAGGCGGATACAATACATGTGAAAACAAAGGGAGACAGACAGAAACGTTTTATCTGATGATGCACAGACAGACAGATGGACATAGCAACATACATACTTTCGAATGCTGTTAAATCATAAGGCAGCTATGGCGATCTCCTCCTCCTCCTCGACGTCTTCTTCTTCTTCTTCTTCTTCTATGCGGTTTTCTCTCCAAGAAACGCAGAAACCGCTAAGGCGTAGAGCCACGCAAATTCCAATTCCCTCAGAATATTCTCTGTCTCCATCATAACCATCGAAGCATCCTTACCAGAGTTTTGAAGATTTCGTAATATAACAAGATTTCTGGTTGTTTTCCTCCTCTTCGTCTTCTTCTTATTCCTGTTTTTTCCTTGGTTCTGTGTGGAAGAAGAAGAAATCTTCACATTTCTGTTTCTGCAAGTTCTGTGGAGAGACCTAAATGTTAGAATATTAGAATTCAGACCATCTCTTCTTTCTCTTCTTCATTTGCGGTTGGTCTCTCATGTAGAAGAAGACGATATATACATATCTCAAATGCATCTTCAATTGCTTTCCTTTCGGATACGAGGCATGAAGAATCTGTTGTGGAAACTGAAGGGAAAGCTCAAGAAATCTGTAACAAGTTCAAAACATTATCGCTGCGATGATTCTTCTTGTCATCAGAAAGGGAAATGTTCTTGTTATGTACCTGATGTTCCCCATGGATTCTTTGCCGTGTATGCAGGAAGAGAACGAAAGAGGTATGTTATTCCTACATCGTACCTCAATCATCCTGCGTTTTTCCTTCTCCTTGAGAAAGCGAAAGAAGAATTTGGTTTTAGTCAGAAAGGAGGCCTTAACATGCCTTTTGAAGTTCTTTTATTTGAACGGTTGCTATGGCTTCTTGATCATGGTGAACTTTCTCCTCCCTTCCATCTTGACATCCAAGAATTGGAACAATATTACATAGAAAAGTATCGCCTTTGTATTGAACCGATACACCTTGATGTTGTTGATGATGATGAGTTCTGCTCTTGATGATGATGAGTTCTGCTCATGATGATGAGTTTTGTTGCGGCCGTTGGATATGATTATGACAGTTTCATACTTGTCTATCTTGTAAATGTTTTGTGAGAAACATCATCCATTTTGATTCTTTTAATGGCTTCTTGATGACATGTAGAAAGCGTTTGAACCTTGTTTCGGAATTATTTGCACATTCAATGAATCATGGAAGCATTTTTACCATAATTGTGTTGAGGATTTATTTGCGTTTGAGATATAATCATGGAATCTAGTAACTATTTGCGTTGCATTTTTTGTGTGAGATGAATCATGCTTCTTAACAACGGTGTTGAGATTGATTTCCATCTAAAGATATATTGTGTTTCTTAATTCTTGTATTTAGGACTGATGTCTTTACACCTGAGATGATTGATGAATCACCTAAGAATTGAAAGATTGTCTTCAAAAATGGTTTGCAATTCAGGTTTTCATATCATGTATGTCAAAAGGATTTACATCTTATGGATTATGAAATGTGATTTCACAGCTTACTACATTGAAACATACATGTTAAATTCAAATTCTAAATGGAAGCTGTTAGTCAGTTGGGCCTAGTTCACATGTGAGACGCATTTTGGAAGCATTTAATAATATGTTTAAGATGAACTGATTTGAATTAATATTATCATACACAAATATGTCTTAAGTTAATTAATGACCTGAGTCAGTCAATCATAGAAGCATTTAACCTTTGTGGTGGGAGAATTGATTTACTTTCATATGAACCACGGAGTCTTTCAAACCATGTGATTATGATTGATTATATACTTTGTAGAATCATTTTGGAAGCATTTAATAATATGTTTAAGATGAACTGATTTGAATTAATATTAACATACACAAATACATATGTCTCAAGTTAGTTAATGATCTGAGTCAGTCAATCATGGAAGCATTTAACCTTTCTGGTGGGAGAATTGATTTACTTTAATGTGGACCACGGAGTCTTTCAAACCATGTGCTTATGATTGATTATATACTTCGAATGAATCATTGAAGCATTTAAGTCCTGCATCTGACATCTAATGGACAGTTCACATGAGTCATAAAATCAGCTTTACTCTTTATCAAGGATTGATTTAAATAAAATATATGAATAAAGTGCCATTTAATCCAAATATTTAGTATTTTTATTTATATTTTAAAAAAGTTTGAGGGAACGATTCATGTTCTTTTCTATTTGTTGCTCCACAATGTTACATACTACCAAAGACTAGTGGGTTGTGAGGTTATGTGGTTGTGTAAATTATACAACATTTGCAACTCAAGAATACCATGCTCCATGGTTCCTTGGATGACATCTGATCAGCCAATCGTTCGGAGTAACATCTCAATCTTATTAAGCCACACCTTGAGAACCAATGGCACACTTTTTGAAGATATTCTATGATATGTGAGCATGTGCTCTATGGATTCACCAACCAAATCAAACTCATTTAGAGTAGATTTAAAGCACTCGGGAGGAGGTTCCTTTCTTTTATAGTATAAGAGAGTTAGATTTGTATTTAGAAGAAGAATTGATGGTGGATCTTGGATTCTCTATCAAAGACCTAATACAATATCAGTGGTTGAGAAGATATGTAGAATTTTGGGGTATTACATTGCCACTTGTGAAGTTGGTTTGGTTCAAGCTATCTTAAGTAGATCTTGGAGGACTTCCACACCCACATCAATGGAGTAGAGTAGATCTTCACCAAGGCAATGCAATGTCCACTTCAAAACTTTCCAAATTTGAAAAATGTATTAAGCAATCATACATTGTATGAATTGATAAGTACCATCTTCCACTTGAATCATGCAAAAGAAGCAATTGCACGTGCTAGTCCATGTCCCAATGCTAACCCCAAACGTAAACCTTAACCGATACTTTCCAAATGTAGACCTTTGTTATGAGTAACAAATTTGAAAGCCAAGCGCATTTAAATTCCTTCCATCATGCACAATGCTTTCAACCTTAGATAGTTGACATCAAAAAGACTCAATGGAGTAAGGGTACAAAAGATTAGTTGTCACTTGTAAAAAATGAGTTTAACTCTATAAACAACAATGTTGCTCTTTAATTTTTATCTCTGTCTTATACATGTAACTTCTATATCTTCATTGCACTATATAACAAACCTTGATATAAGCTCTATGATTCATTACACTTTAGTGCACAATATGTAGATGAGTGTTTGACATTCAAGGATATCGTATATTGCAAAAAATTTCATCCATCCTTTCTTGGAATGTTGTTGAAGATGTGTTTGATTCCAATGCAAACATACCATTCATTCCCTGAATTGTTTCTATATCTTGTTGTTTTGATTGTCTCATAAAATGAGACCAATAACAAATCCACCATGCATAAGGTATCCCCAATTGATACACATTTATGATCCTCACCAAGGCTAGATTGGCATTATGTTCTGTGTTTCAAACTTCCTGCATGATTTTGAGTGAAGTGTGGTAAACTTCATGTTAATTATTCATGCAAATTGAAAGTATGGGTACATATCTTGTCCTTTCCCTCACATGGACCAATGATATATATATATATATATATATATATTGTTAAGTAATTAGGTAATTAACTAGGGTTAATTAGCGACTAATTATATGGTTACGTTAAAGAACGGAAAATTAGTATGATATGCGCGTGAGAGTGTGTGAGAGGAAGAGAGAGAGAGAGGAAGTTACACTTGAACACAAAGATAAATGGGGGATGATTGACTATATTGAAAAGTGTCATCACATACAAAAATACCCACAATGAGGTATATATACAACCCATGTGCAAAGGTGCACATGTGTGGGTAGAACATAGGTACTTATGTGTAAGTCCTACATTAAATGTACTAAGGAGTGGAGGATCTAGAATATCCCACTTAAGTACAAGGTCCTATTTAAAGGCTTAAGGTCAACACATTAACTAGATTCGATCTAGGTAACTACTAAGTTACATGTGTTGACTAACTAGATTAAACTAGTTGAGCTTGATATCTCAATATATATATATGTGCTTGGCTTTCCTCATAGTCTCCTTCCACAATAGCTCTATTGTGCCTTGTGCCTTTTCGCAAATTAAAGCTTCCTTAATAACATGAGCATTCGAGGACTAAGCCCTTTTCAACAAGAGCCTAACCAAGGAATTAGCCAATAAAACCAACATAAATTATCTAGCTTGTGCTCAATCGCTCCATGATTGTGTGATGTCCTTATGGAAGGTCATCTCTTATACACCACATCTAGCAATAACGACAAAAGCTAACTCAAGCTTAATAGAAATGGTCCATCAGCTTGAGCATTTGTGAGGGCCTTTGAAACATCATATTGGTTGACAAAGCTCTATCCAAATCTTAAATGGAGGAAGAGGATCTTAAATGGAAGAATTGAAAGATGCATTGGATTATTCTAGGCAAGCATCAACGGTCATGGAGATGAAGACAATTGTCGTGGGTGGAATCGAGTATGTACATGAAGATGCTCCATGGCCAATGTATGAAGCTCTCTTACACTAGAATAGTATGGGTACTTAGTGAAGAAGTTAGCATCAAGAGACTCGCGATCCAAGCACAAAACATTGAACATGCCAAGAGTAAAAAGCATGTTGTGCAATGGTTGAATATCGAAATGAACTAACTTTGAAGGTAACAAGAATAACTAGTCTTTCCTAACGTTCGAAAATGTCAAGCATCCATATCTAGCGATGACGAAGAATGTTATGTGAAAGCTTGACACAAAGAGCATATACCAATAATGTTGTGAATGATACCAATGTTTATTTATTTCACATGGGCATTCATATACACTTAGAATTATCTAACAAATTGTAGGTACCATTGCCATCTTGCCCAAAATGTGTGAGCATCGAATTTGTTATATTTATATTTTTGCTCAACATCCACTTCTTATAAATTTGTTGTTGGTAGGCTCACCATTGAACATGCACATATGGCTCTTAGAATATGCTATATAGTTCTACAACACGCCATCTATAAGTTTAAATTCTTTTACGAATGGGGTATTTTTTGGTACTATGTTTGGATACATAATCTTCACTATAGATACTTTGAGGCATGTAAGTAAACCTACAAATATTTCCTCTCACATTTCGAACAATGGGACGAGATTGTTATAAATGTTTAGTTTTTAGTTTAGTTTCATGTGTTGGATTTTAAACCCTAAAATCCATATGTGACATGTCCACTACAATCCATAGGTGGGGCATAGGTGGAAGTGAAACAAAGAATGGTGAACCCATGAGTCGAGAGGTTCATGGGTACACTATAGTTTCTACCCATGATTCATACAATGCTAGACAAGATGAATACTAAAATGAGGTCAAAAATCCTATGTAAATGACATGGTGGTATCTCATCGGGCTCAAAAAACTATGTGGGCCCAAAAAATGTAAAGGGAATTTAGATGTCTCAAAATGAGGTCAACAACTATGAATCACACTTTGTCTAATCACCACTTCACAAAACTGTAACCTACTTACTTACCTCTTTGTGGATGTAAAGCGTTTTCATTCTTGACCTCACCTTTATGTGTGAATTTGTGAACCTGAACTCAAACTATAAATGAGATCTATGATCATTGAATGTGTGAATGTTGAAAGGA